>NW_010962392.1:1995962-2018896 GCF_000463585.1 Tarenaya hassleriana | reverse complement strand
AAGAGCGTTTCCGGGTCCAAGATCGGTAAAAGTTGCTTGCTTTCGAAGTAAAAAGCTTTCGGATGAACTGTCTGAGTCTGAATTGATCGATCGGTTTTTTTTGGCAGATGGGAAAAGGAAGATGAGTTACCCGAAAGAGAGGGTTTCGTCTAATACGAACTCTCACCAGGAATCGGAGAGGATGTATCCATTCAAGAAAAGGAAGTTCTTTCACCAGAACCATCGATTTGAATCATGTAAAAACGGTAAAGCCCCAATCGAATAACCCTAAAGCCGATGCTTCTGCATCAGTTCTTACATCGGATTCCTTCTCATTCGCAGTCAAATTCAACATCAAATCTTTCAAAATCCCAGACCTTTTTGTCGACATTCCAGTATCAGCCACGGTTGGAACCCTGAAGGTGATTAACCAACAGATACATACATATATATACACACATATACACAGTGGCAAAAACCTAAAATCTTTGCTTTTTTCGTGTTTCTAGGCGACGGTAATGGAAGCAGTGACGAAGATTCTTAACGACGGGCTAAAGGTCGGAGTCCTTCTCCGAGGAAAAAACGTCGGAGATGACTCCAAAACCCTAATTCAGACAGGAATTCGCCGAGATGACAATCACGGTTCCGTGGGATTCACGTTAGAGCCACCAAAACCAGGATCAACAACCAAAACCCTACAAACGAGAAGAAGGTATGAGATCAAAACCCTAAAAACCGTAAAAATCTTTCTAGAGTCGTTTTAATCTGAACTTTCACGTGGAAAATGTGTTGTTAATTACGGGAATATAGTGTAAACCGGCGCGTGGAGAACACGGCGGTTTCGGTAGTACCGGTTCGTATTAAACCGATCAGCAGACCGGAGACGATTTCGGTTCAACGTCGAATCAGACGACCGTTTACCGTTTCTGAAGTGGAATCTTTGGTTCAGGCGGTCGAGAAGCTCGGTACCGGAAGGTAACATATACATACATGTCTACATATATAAAATTATATATATATATATATATATATACATGTTTGTATGTATTCGGATGATTATTTTTATTCTATTTTTTGTTCTTCAGGTGGCGAGATGTGAAGTCTCACGCATTTGACGATGCAAATCATCGAACATACGTTGACTTAAAGGTACCTTGAGGTTTAAGGAAAAATGGAGATTTCTTGAGACATTTTCTCTAATAAATTGATGTGTCGGTCGTTAATTAATTAATTAATTTTTAAATGTAGATATAGTCATGTAAGTAAATCTACTATTTTTTTCAAGAGAATCTTTAAAATGGGAAAATGAATATACACAGGATAAATGGAAGACGTTGGTTCACACGGCGAAGATATCACCAAGGCAGAGGAGAGGTGAACCGGTGCCTCAGGAGCTACTGGACCGGGTTTTAACCGCTCATGCCTTTTGGTCCGACCGGTGAATACAATTGAAGCCTCTTTTATATATTTTTTTTTTTGTTTTTAAAGGCATTTCATATATAAATTGAATTACACATTGTCAACGGGAAATAATTTTTCGATTTTTTGAGTTGTCAAATTTAATTTTAGTCACAAAATATATTTATAAATTATGCTATCGTTTTTTAAATATATTTCCAGTTCTAATTAAATAAGAAATGCTTGAAACTTCATTAGATTAAAGGTTTGTAGTCCGTACCAAGTCCTCAATGATCACGTAACAATCCATTTCTTTTGTTAAATTTAAAGTTAATTTGATAGAGTATTGTTTACACTATAACTTTTAAGAAATCTATAGTTAGAACTTAGAAAAATGAATATTTTCTTATTTAAAAAAAAGATATGAGCATTAAGTTAATTGTTCGCTCATAGAATGCAAGTGATTATATAAATAGTTACAAAGAATGCAAATATAAAGAGTCATCATATAATTATATTTTTTTTTTCTCTTTTTCTTATGACCTCATTATCCATTTATATGATGATTTTTAAAAAGATTTAAAATTTTCATTTTTTTTTAATTTCCGCTTGTAGCAATCAATCTAATGGCTATGCAGCAACTATAAATTAACTGTAACCATACTTTTAAGAAAACAATTATTAATAAGAAAACTATAATGAAGAAGAGAAGACAAAAAAAAAAGGAGATGCTGACACAGTGACACATCATCACGTCGCGTCTCCTGATTTGTGCTACGTCACCTCACCTTTCCAAGTTTAGGCTCACGATTTTCTTAATAGGCCCATTTCCATTATATTGGGCCCTTAATGGGCCGAATCAAATTTCGTTATTCTTGATATTTGTTTCCATAAAATAAATTATTTAAAACCTCGAGCTCATATTTTTATTAGAAGAAACTAAATATATACAAGACAGAGATTACAGATAAAAAGATTTTTGCAAATGAACAAAAAGCTTCTTCAAATCGGAGACCTTAAGCTATCACCGGAGTTTCCACGGCGAGTTTGCCGGAATATCTGACTTTGCCGGCCTTCACGGCGGATTCCCAGAGCTCCGGCAAAGCTTCCTTGATGTTGTGGATGCTCTCCAATGCATAATCTGCTCCTTTCACTCTCTGTGAAGTACCCACCTTCACACAAAAAAAAAAAAAAAATCTCATCGACAATTCTCTAGAACACAGTTATCAGAAAAAAAAAGTTTCAGAGACAAGAAGGGATTTTTCGCTTACAAGAACAGTGTGTAAACCGACACGTTTACCGGCTTGTATGTTCCTGACACTGTCGTCGAAGAACAGCTGCAGAAATGAATCAAAACATAATCAGAATCTGATATTTCTAGCGCCCAAAGATTCGTTTTTCGATGAAAAGTTTCGGTTACCGTTCTTTGAGGGTCGATGTTTGCAATCTCCAGAGCCTTTTCCATGGCGGTTTCTGATGGTTTGCAGAAAATGGGCGTCTTCGGTAACGCAGACAGGTTCGGTTCTGGATCTGAAAAATGTCTGATAATGTCAAAGATCTCAACTTCGTTACTGTTCTGGTCGTGAGAATCTGTAACGTTCTTGGCATTAGGAGGGTTCAGAGATTCGAAGCAGATGACTCCTTCGAAACAGTTCTGTAACCCGAGCCTCTCGAGCGCTCTTGCTGCATGCAACTTATCAGCGTTCGTGAATATCTGCGTGTATCACACGGAATGATTGTTATAAATCGAACCCATTTCAAGATTTGTTGTGTATACGAATCTTTTCTTGTGTATACTTACGACTTTTCGGAGAGGGAGACTGAGTAGAAGACTCTTCAAAACCGGGTCCGGTTTAATGTTCTCGTATGGTAATCTTCCATGGACGAAGCTGCCATGGAAAAGGAAAGAGATAAACGTCAGAACCTAAAAGAAACCTTTTTTTTCAGAGAGATTAAACCTATGATGAGAGACTAAAATTGATTCCAAAATCATGTGTGTGTATATATATATATATATGTGACAGATACCTGTGGTATTCATCGTAATCGAAGTTGTAACCGATAGCTCGGAGACCCGCCATGGTGGTTCCGTAGTTCTTGTAGAGCAAATTGGACAGTTCTGGTATCTTACTCTTCTCAATTCCGAGCTTCTCCACCATGTAATCTGAACAAAAATGGCGAATCCAGTCACTAGACCTAATAACTTGTGAAGCAAGAAACCGGTTTCGGTTTTCACAAGAACAAAAAGGCCCTCACCTTTGATGTTCTGTCCACATTCTCTTGCAATGCCGGAGCTGAGGGGATAAAGGGTATCATCAAGATCTGCAAAAACATTATCATCGAAATCCTAGAATCAACCGAACACACATTCTTCCAGAATTCCGCCGGAAAAAAACGAGAAAGTCGCCGGAAAATTCAGCCTTACCGAACAAAAGGGTATCGTATTTTGGCCGGTTTCTGTACTCAAGCTCCATTTTCAGACCAGAACAATGGCGACTTCGATGAAAGAATCACTCGAACAAGAACCCTTTATATAATCACAAAGCCAAAGCAATGTGTAATGTTATAGTGAGATGTCAAAAGGAAGAAATTATAGCCACTAGAGTTTTAAGACAAAGATTCTTTTAGGAACAAAAGGTCCGAAACTTGACTCAGATTGCCACTTTCAGTGGAGAAGAAGCGGCACTAGTGGTGAGGACAAAGCCCATATGTCTTAGTCCCCATATGTTTGGGATAAGGATTTACGCTCAATTACTGTATGCTTGATTGGCTAAAATGTCATCGACCACTAATTCATATTTCCATATTTCAAAATATTAATAATTACATAATAACCCATACGTTTGGTTTTGTGACAGCCTATATGACTATAAGCTTATTAAAATAAAAAGAAATTCTGTATTTTCTAAAAAAAATGAATTGATCTTAAATTTTTTATATTGGTGTTGAATGACATATATGAAAGTATATACACATATACACACATATATATATATATATATCTTAGATTTTTCATAATGGAAAAAAAGCGAAAATTACGGATTCTAATTAGAGAAAAGAACCGCACAAAGAAAGAAAGGAACAAACAAAGCATCAATCATCGAACCTGATCGCAAACGCACTGAAGGGGAGCGTTTCGAAACGCAAACGCGGAATGAGGATATTTAGTTAGAAAGCCGAACAGGGCAGATAAAGAAGAGAATGGCGAGGAAAGGGGAAGGAGAAGAGTCGGGGCTAATGGCGTTTATATAGGCGTAAACCCGACGCGGTGTTCGACTTTTCCACCTCAAAACGCGATGCCGTTTCCATTTTTTTATTTCACTTCAAATTTTATTTTAATATATATAAAATAGTTGTTAAGGTACAGTTACGTGTTTAATTTTTTTATTTACTCGGAAATGTGTTGCAAGATATTGATTTTTTCTCGAACACCGACACGGTGCATTTTTTTGACTACGCAATATACATATATTATAATATAACGTTTATATATATAACTTGTTAGCCATCACTTTTCATTAAACTCAGTTCACCAAAACCCTTATAATTAGAATATATTTCTACCTAATACGCAATGTTGGACCGTAGATTTAGAATCAACCTTATGATTAAGGGTAATAAGTCCAAATTATTGTCTAGATACCCAATTTAAAAAGTTTTATTAAAATTATAAAATTTATTGCGGATCTCGAAGTAGTTGCCAGTGGTAAGAGTTGAAACAAGTTAATACATATGTTTATTGTCTGAATTCGCTGTATCCAGCATTCTGAAAGAAAAGTGGTGAACGAGAAGCAAAAGGTAAACCATCAAAAGGTGAAGAGACGATGATGTGTCACATCTTTATATTCTATTATTGTTCACATCTTTATATTCTATTATTGGTTCACATCTTTTTCTTTAAATATATTTAGGCAAACTCGTTCAATAATTGAAGGATAAGAAGACTTGTACCACACGGGACCTTTTTTATAAATAAAATGCAACATTGACTATTGAAACAATTGAAATTTATAGTATAACTTCATAAAATCGGCTAAATGACTTCATATATATTACATAGGACTATGATATATATTAATATACAGAAATTCATTATCTAATTTATTTTAATAAACTTTATTGGCCGGATACATTATAACCTTGGAGGACCCATTTATTACAAACCCCGACAATTCCATGTTTAATTAGATAATTTATGAAATTGTTTACAAACTTTCCTGTAAAAGATTTTAGTAATGTACGTATATTTTATATAATTATGAATATTATCATAATCTTTGTAATTTTTCTATTTCTTAATTTTAAGTTTTCTTGCCGTGTAAAAACTTTTATACATCCATTTGGAAAGTATACAATTTTTCAAACATCTTATCGTATCTCTCGAACTACATATGGATGATTTTTTCCTTTTACATAACAACTTTTAAAAAAATTGTATATTTCCTAAATAAAGTGTAACATATTTATAAAAAAGTTAAAGCTTGAGAAACGGAAAAATTATAAAATATTAATAGTATTTGTAAAAAATATATTAAATTTTAACGCATCTAAAATTCATCTTGAATCCGAAGAACCCAACTTTTGACAAATTACAATAGAATAATTAACTGTAGTCGATAGAATTTCGTGATATCTAACAATTGAGTATTTTAGCCAAATTGTTTTTTTTTATAAAAGTTGAGTTTTTTTATTAGAGATTTGTAATATTTGGATGAAAATTATAAACTATGGGTTACGTGTCAGAATGCTACTATCTGTAATAGGGACATATGATTGGGTCTCTTGAAAGTGACGACGCTGTCAATAATTTCATTGCCATCACACAATCTCCATGCAACGGAATCGGTAATGTTAATTTCTATTTGAGTTTGGTACGTAACAATTATTTGACTGATAAAAAGAAATACGAGCGTGACCTTCATTATTCATTAATCAGCCACGACATAAATAGATATTGATAATCAAATAGAGAGAAACGTAGAAAAAGATTGGGATATTGGAGAATCATAATTTATTTATATATATATATAGAGATAATAAAGATAAACTAAACCGACCGAACATAAACCGGATTACTATTAAACCAACTAAACTTGCTGTTTCACCGTTAGGGTTTTCACAAGAAACAAAACGGTACTATAACCGGTACAGCTTTATATACATACATATATGAACGTTTATACCGGAATCCGGTTTAGTTATCTTTCACAGCATCAGCATGGAGAAGTATTGCTCGAATTCTTGATCAATGGTGGGCTTCATTGTGTTTTGCAGAGAAGAATCTGCACACAAACAGCACATAAAAACCGGTTTGAGATCAAACCAGAATTTTCTCGGCAGATATCGGTTAAGACACAAAACCGGTTTACCTCGGTTAACAGCCCATCTTCCGGAAGAAAGAACGTAAGTAGCATTATGATCCTTCACTTCATCATCAGGATACAGAATGTCTACAATGTCTTTCCCCTTGTATCCATCCAATTCTCCGGTTCCATAGATGAACCCTAGATGGTGATGAAGCATTTCTTCTCCAAGGGACGAACTCGACGACTCGTTTCTTGTCTCGTCTGAACATTCCATCGGACCCGAGCTCACAGATGACGCGGAAGCTTCGGCCATGGTGAAGCTGTTACTGTCTTTAACTGACTCGATTTCAGAACACTGGTCTGAACTGTTGTTACTGTCGTAGCATGGCTCGCAGGATTTGGACAGAGAAGCTTCTCCTTTGTCGTGGAAACAGACATGTTTGGGAAGAGGCGATGAATCGAATTGGTCAGTCTGAAGCTTTCTTTTCTTGCTCAGATCAATGGCTTCCATGTTCAAGACATTGCCATTGACGTGGCACCTGCAGAAAACGATGGCAGAAGAAGGTAACTGAAACAAAACACAAACCCAAGAAAAATGTATAAGAATGAAAGGGTTTGATATCAAATACAAAACAACTGTTTCCACATATGGGTCAAGAGAAAGATGAAATCAAATGGTGTGTACTTTGGCAAACTCTGATTTCTATGGATCTCACACACACACACACATGTATACATAAATATATAGATATAGATATAGATAGATATAATCAGGAATGAAAGGATCTAGAACAAATCTGGAACAGACGAGAAAATCTAGGAACCGGAACTCATCACAGTACAGGCAAGTGTATATGCTGCTGATTCCAAAAAAAAAAGACAAAAATCATAGGACTATCAGTTTCTATTTGGTAATCCAGAAACTGAAGAAAGCTGCATATTTCTGAGTAAAGTAAAGTTTTTTTTTCTTCAGGAGATTAAGCGATTAGCAATCAAATACAACAGATCATAGATCAAGCGACCAACAAAAAAAAAACAGCAAGAATTAGTAGAGAAACCCATGGATAATATATGAAAAAGAACCAAAAAATAAGAAAATGGACAAGAACCCTGAAATCGAAACCTGAAAATTTGAGATGGGTTCTGGTTATCCACTTCCCTTTCCGGCATAGATCTCTCGAGTGTTCGAAGATTTTTACACGGAGAGACTGTTTCTCCCCTTCTTAGAAGAGCCGGTATATCCTGGGAAGAAAACCATACATAACAAAGATAGAGGATATCACGCGCGCGAGAGATGCGTGAATATCACGCTCTAATAAAATAATCGAGATCTGGTCTACGGTCGTTCGATTGGGCGCGTGAGATACACCACCAAAAGAGATGTAGCGCGTGAACGGTTGAGAGCTGGCGCGAGATTCGTTGCACCCATCTCTAATTCACGGGCGCTCTCTGCTTTTGTCCCATACCAAATTATGGGCAAATTACCGAGTAACTTACAGGATAACGCGAGAAATTATTTTAATTATTGTTGAAAGTTTATCCATAAAATGAGAAATAACGTTACATACAAGATAAGAACTTTAAAAATGAGTTGAATATAAAAAATACAATTGTAAAAACGAGCAATTGTGATGTATTATTATATGGTGTGTTCAAATTGGTTGTCCGGGTTTTTCTGTTGAATCTTTCTGATTACGAGAACGCGAAAAAAGAAGGGTCGAGGTCGTGATGGGGTAAGTCTCGCTCGACTAGGCCGAGGGGCGGCAAGAGACGAGAAAAGGCTTATCCGAAATCCTAAGAGCGAAAGGCGACCGGTGAAAGCCCTACAAACGGCGAGGTGTGGCGATGGATGAGCAACGGACCTCGCCTCATCGCCTCCCTTCTATAATTTCCCCTCCAAATCGAGCGACTAACCCTTAAAATCGCCCCTTCGCCAGCTTAATTCTAACCCTCATCGCCCTCGGCTCTCTCTAGCTCGAGAACCCACACAACATTGGTTACTCGTCGACCAAAACCTGAATTCAAACACGAAAATCGGCTTTTTGCCTACAACATACCTGTACTCATCCCCACAGGCCCACACTAGACGAGAACTCGAAATCTCGAGGCAAAGAGTATAACCAGGATCCGTAAATTACTCACGAGTGAATGAGGCCTTCAAAGCCAATGCAGAAAGAGAACAAAATGGTGTCCCGAAAATGTTTGAGACGACTATGGATTCATAGAAAAGCTCGCAACCCGACTCTAACAAGAGTAGACCTTATGAAATGGACCGAACCAAGACTCTCCTAAAGAACGAATTCGGATTCTAATCGATACGATTTACAAATTTACATGATGACTTGTGTACAAAACTACCCTCTCAATGCCCACCAAAGCAAGGGGGCATTCCATTCAAGCAAACACCATATTCATACATTCCTCATTATCAAAAAAGGCATCATGAAACAAAAACTTTTCATTTGGTAGAGAGTCTATACCCAAAATACCTTCACATCTTCATTGCCCCCTTGTTATTTGCAGAGCTGAATCAATACCATTTTACAAGCTTCCATTCTCTAGCAGTGACTCGGATTTCAGTTTTCAGCGAAAATGTAGACTGTATAGGAGCATATAAAGTAAAGCACGATACAATCCATGTATATAACCATCCACATTCCAATTCCACTCTTCATTCCGCATCCATGTCCATGATGATCTGATGAACACACCGAAATGGACCGACTTCTTCTGGTTAAACCGGATTAACTAGCGGCTGATGAACTAGAACCCCTTCTTAATCTACCAAAGAATGAGATAAACCCTCGAAAAGCACGCCTTAACCGACCCCTCTCTCGGGAACGTCCCTCAATTGGCTCGAAGAAAAACCTCCTCGGGGCACCCGGGGCGTTGAACCCACCATCCATTTCAGTGAAAACAACAGGAAACTCCCTCTCACCTCCTCTCATTCCGCCATTAAACCTCCCAACAGCAAAACCACCACCAGGAAGTCTCCATATTGTCAAACCTACAGTCTCACCCCCATCTCTAACCCCATCAGTTTCGGTAGAACTTTGACTATTGCTACTGGCATTTGCGTCGGTCGGCAATTCGTGTCGACAGATAGGGCAAGAGTTTTTAAGGGAAAGCCAAGGCAGTATGCAATCAGAGTGGTAGATATGCTTACAGGGCATCTCACGCGCCTCGGTATCTACCTCGAAAGGCTCTTTGCAGACAGCACAGCATGTTTCCTCCGAGACATGGCTTTCTACGATCTTAATCACCGGCATAGACTCGATCGCGACCTTCGAAGCTGGTGCTTGCTCCAATCTCTCAACCCCGTTCACCTCCAGTTGTATCAACTGGTCAAGGAGGCGTTCGAATCCCGAACCCATCAGGAACTCCGACATGCTCGCAGGTAATGACCGGAGACTCGACCCGGTCCCGTCATCGTAGTAAAGCTCGTAGCCTCCGGAGGTTCCATTGTTGCCGACACCGGAGTCGGTGGGGGGTCCACGTAGCACTATTACAGGGTTGAAGGGAGATCGATCCGCTCCAATTCTACGAGCCCGCTGGAATCTCGGACTGGGACTCGGTCCCGGACTCGCCAGACCCGGGCTCGAGTCATTGACCACCGTCGACGGGAAACCGTGGTCAAGGGGTGTTTCGGTTTCTTCGACGAATCCACCCCCGCAATCGGGGCAAAGGATCGAATCTTGTTCTCGAACCCGGATCCTAATGAACCGATCGCATCTGTAACACCAATATGACGATCTGATTGAATCCATAACTCAAAACTAACAAAAACCCTATGATTCCCCGCGACAAAAACCTTAAATCGAGCCTCAAATGGAAAATCTTTCCAAAGAATTTCGTAGGGGAGAGAACCAAATACTGAAAAAAGAAACCCTAAAAATCGGCCGCTGTTGAAAATGAAAGTGTGAAATTGGCGACAATTTAAAGAGTTATTAGGAGGAGCGCGACGTCAACGCCGGTTAACGCGCTTTCCTCTGAAGCGTGTAGTTAACGCGCTTTCACCAATTTCATCGCAATTATCATAATATTGTAGTCTATATTATATTATATACTTCTTTCTATTTCTAAATAAATGACGTTTTAAAAAATATATTTTGTTATTAAATAAATATCATTTTAAATTTTTTAGATTATTTTTAAAAAATATAGAACTTTATTTTAATTAGATATATTTAATTTCAATAAAATATTAATACAAAATATGATTTGATAAAGATATAAATGATTTTAAATTTTTTTTAAAAATCTAAAAAGTCATTTATTTAGAAACGAAGAGATTACGTAACTTTTTCTGGAACAATAAATCTTATAATATTTATAGATAGATATACAAATATTATTTAAAATTTAAATTTCCAGTAGAAGTAATATTCATAGATAGATATACACATGTTATCCAATAAATTTTATCAAGCCATTAAATCTTAAATTATAGATTATTGTTGCTTTTGTTAAGATTTTAGAATTTTCTTTCATGACTCTATTAACTGTTGGGATCTTGACAATTGACACATGAGCATATACGTCAGCTTATCGATACTCTTATAATTGGGCCTAAACTGTAGGCTCAATAGATCCAAATACATTTAAATATTTATTGGGCTTATTGTTGAATATGGCCCAAATATAATCAAACTTTGGTACGCCGTCGTTTCAACTTTTTTTTTTTTTTGGTAAATGCGTCTTTTCAACTTCTGACGTGTTCCCTCCCATATATTTTTCTCCTCCTGCGGATGAAGAGAGAGAGAGGATTCTCTTAAGTTCTGGCTTAAAGTTGAGATCTTTTCGGAGTTTCGCGTCGTGGGTTTCTTCGAAGAAGCGAAAATGGCGAAGGATGGACCGAACTGGGAAGCGTTTCTCGATTGGCGTCTCTCCCTTTCCGATGGTGCGAGCCCTTCTCACCGTTGGAGGTATCTGAGGTTTTTTATCAGTGTCTTTTCGCTACATCCAAGGATTCCTCGACGAGTGTTTGATTTCAGAAAGTGATTCTGGAGAAGAAACCCTAGTTTTGTTCCAAGTCTAGTTGATCGAACCCCTTTTACGTCTTTGGTTTTGGCTATATGTGAATCTGATAGATCATTATTTCAAAAATGTGATTGTTTTTTTTTTGTTTGGATTGTGTCTGGTACTAGCGAAGAAGATCGGAGATGGTTCATAGAAGCCATGCAAGGGAATATGAATGATGAAATCTCCCGCATGAGAGAGGCATCACAAATCACGAAGACGCCTGACCATGACATCGAGACTCGAATGCTTACCTTTGAAGACTTCACTCGTACGGAATCTTTGTTGTTTTCTGATTCGGTAGAGAGTTTGTGTATTCAATCACTGATCATGCTCTCTTTATTTTGTTTGTATTTTGGCAGGAATTCGGACAAAAGCAGCTGATTTCGTGACGGCGATCATCCAGAATAGTCCGCTGGCTCGAAGTTTTGTCATGGAAACAAATGGATTCGAGATCTTCTTTGCCAGATATATAGTTAAGCCTGACATAATAGCTGAGATGAAATCCATCGGGGCATTGTCCTGTAAGTGTTGCTCTGTTTTATCAATCTAGTTCTAGTGATTGCAAGAACCGATATTGATACGATTCCTGACCCAAAATAGGCGGTGAAATCACCAAAAGCCGCGGAAAGGAACGTGATTCGAAAATCTTTTTTAATAGCTGAGATGAAAATGGTTTTTTTGGGGGCTTGAATTAGGTAGAAATTGAAAATGGCTCTACTTGATGATGATTTGATCCATCTTGAAGAATGTCATTTCTGGGTCCGAAAATATCGAGAATATCTCGGCATGAAGTTTCTTGGGACGTGATCTTGTCGCTGGATACTTGAAACTGAAAATGTTTGGTCTACAGCTTGGTGCCAAGAAGCTTCATGCCCCATTGTAAAATGAGATAATATTCGATGATGATTTGATCCATCTCGAAGAATGTCATTTCTTGGACCGAAAATAACTGAGAATCGTCTCATTGTACATCTTGATCTTGTCATTGTTGAACCTTCAAAACTTGAATCTTTGAACTGCACCTTCGTTTCCAAGCTCTTTGATTATTTCCTGTTTCCATCTCCAAATATTTTAGCCGTTGATGTCCTCATCAAACATTTTAACTATGTTTGTTTTTCTTTTGCAGCTCTCGTCCGTCATAACGAACCCGAAATATTGGCTTCCCGTCTTGCAAATGGTTATGCCGCCTTACGAGACTATAAGATCTCTCAGGGTTTCGAATTGCAATTGTAAATTCATTTAAGATAATCTTATCGAACATTACATGTTCAGACATAACATCCTTAATTATCGAGTTAAGGTCTCTTATTACATTCGGAAATTGATGTGTGCGTGTTTTTTCAGAAGAGCCCTAGGCTTCAATTGGACTATTCTCCGGGAGAGCAACTCAGGCCGCAACATCGTCGGGGAATTCGGGTTCCCTTGGATAGCGATCCATCTCGCTCGGATAATGATCCAGCTTGTCTCTAACGAAGACACGGAAATCCGGGAATTCGCCCTCAGAGGCCTGAATGAGATCGCCCGTGATGGATCTGACAATGAAAACCTCAAAAGACTCGGGGGAGTGTTGGATATAAAAGAGCTTCTCGAGGGGAGAATCCGAGAAATCACGGCAATGTTACCTAAAGGCAAATCAGCGTCAGATGTCGATGAAGCACAGCTTGCGGATTGCCTTTGGGCCAAACTTTACGGGGCGGTTTGCTGGTAGGGGTTCGGTTATGTTCGGGTTTAGTGAAACTATGATCATTCAGTTTTTGTATTGACCCGGATTTTTGTTGATGCGAATTACGGCAGTTGATGTCTTTGATGGTTTGGTTGCATTACTACAAAAGCTTGTAGAATTTTAATTTTTTAAATCTAAAATTTTCAAATACCAATTTGATTATTCTAAAGATTTTGGATTCTTGAATGGTTCATGTTTAGTGGTGACGGAAAAGATGTTCCTTTTTAATATATGATTGTTTCTTTATTAATTATTAATGTGTTTGTACATATATGACATCAAGATGAACATTTTGAAAAACATTTATATCTATTTCGTTTTATTCAATTTTTGTTCTTGGCATCTATATAAACAAGATAATACAACCGATCATAAGGGATGAAGTAGTTAGATTTTTTGTTTTTTGCTACAGAGGAAAAATATCAGTAACAACCGGTCCAGAGTTTTCTTCTTTTGTCTTCGAAATAATGAAATGATATATGAGTTTGATAGTGCAGTTTCAACAAAATTAAATCATAATATATATATATATACACACACACACACACACACACACACACATTCATTCTATAGTTTCCGGACTCGAAATCTCTTTCCTCCCCTCTCACGGCAGAATTAGTCAAGAAAAAGATTTTGATGAATGAGACAACCTACAAAGAAAGGTTTAACAAAAATTTCAATGAAGCCCAAATACTTTCAGAAAATTATAAATACACCCCGTAACTTTGAAAATGTTCTTTATAGTCACCTCCCCGAGGAAAGCAGAGAATTGGTAACGGAGGAGGGACCCGTGAAGGCACTAAACGTGGAAGATGAAAAATGAATCGCAAGATCCCTAAACTTATCTTCGTTTCCTGCGAACATCAATCCATTTTCCGACAAATCCGACGGCGAAAGATTCGGAAACTCGATATCTTCTTGCAGATACTGAAGAACACGTCTCATGCTCGGTCTGATCCTAGGATCATGATGAGAACACAGCAACCCTAGTTTCAGAACGAGTTCCACCTCTCTCTGATCATAATCAGATCCAAGATTCGGATCTCTCGAATCGGATATATTTCCTCTGGACCAGAACCCGAAAACTCGATCCACCAACAGCGATGTCTCGTCCGTTCCGGCCGTGAACTCGATCGGCCGTTTCCCGCACGCAACTTCGAGGAGGAAAACCCCGAAAGCGAAAACGTCAGTAGCCGTAGTGGCTTTACCCGAACGTGCATGTTCCGGAGCTACGTACCCTAACGTTCCCACGATCCGGCTCGTGTGAGGATCCGACCCGTGATTGTACAGACGGGCCAACCCGAAATCGCCTAATCTTGCGTTGAGATCTCCGTCCAGCAGAACGTTACTGGCTTTCACGTCACGGTGTACGACCATTTGCTCCCATCCTTCATGGAGGTAGAACAAACCAGAAGCGACGCCATTGATGACCTTGAACCTCTGTTTCCAGTCTAGGGTTTCGTACGGGTTGTTGTGTAAGTATCTGTCTAAGCTTCCATTAGGCATGTAATCGTAAACCAGAAGAAGCTCTCCTTTTCTGCGGCAATACCCCAAGAGAGGGACTAAGTTTCTGTGGCTCATACGACCGATACTTACGATCTCGGCCACGAATTCTCTCATCCCTTGCTTTGAATCGTGCGATACTCTCTTCACCGCGATTTCCAGATTCGTTTTCGGCATAATCCCTCTGTATACCTTCCCGAAACCGCCTTTTCCGAGGAGTTCAGACTCTTTAAACCCTTTTGTCGCGTAGTACAAATCCTTGAACTTGAACCTGTTCGTTCCGAATTCCAGTTCCCACCCGTCGTGCTCTTCAGCGAACTTCTTCTTCCTCTTCACGATGTAAATCGCGGCAAAGACGAGCAAGAACAGCAAGAACAGGGAAATCAACGGTAACCCGACTCTTAAAAACTCGTTGGTATTCTCCGGTCCGATCCGAGGAAGCTCCGGGAGCTTCGACAGCGTCAATGGCGGCGAATCTCCGTTCATCCGGAAGCTCCAGCCAAGAACGTAATTCTCTGTGTAGACTGAACCAGTCGAAGACGAGAAACCCACGTACATGTTCTCCAAAAGAACCGGAGAAAGATCCTTGATCAGAGACAGAAGTGGTTTCTTGGGTTTGTTCACGAAGATCGGAGCCATGGTTACGTTCATCTGTTTGGTGGCTCCGTCATAATCAATCCACATCTGCATGGGATTACGGCTGAGAAGAGTCAGATTCACGAACCGGCCGGTATTATCCCAATAACCGGCCGGTTCGGCTTTCTCCGATCTCAAACCGTTGAGGTCGATTCCGACGTGGTTATCGTTGATGTCTCCGAACTCGTTGCTCTGAATCGTGTCAAGCTCGACCGCGAAGACATGGTTGGTGTCGTTGCCGTTGTTCTGGTCGTTGAAAAGACCGAGAAAATGGCTCGGGAGAGCTGTCGGGAGAGAGGGTTGTGGCGCGACGACGAAGGCCATGCCATGGCCGAAGGTTGGGACCTCTGAGACGATGGCGAACACAAAGGTGGTGGAGAAGGAAGAAACGGTGCCGTTTCGAGAGGTTTTGAACCGGACCGGTTTGGTATAGAAGGCGTGACCGGTTCGCTGCCTGGTGGTGTTGGTTAAGCGAAGGAGACGACTTGGTGTGATGGCTGTGATTCCGTCTAGGGTTAGGTTGGTGGGTGATGATGAGCGGAAGCCATCGAAGGTGAAGCTAAGGTCTTGAGATGCAGAGATTAGGGTTTGGAGGAAGAAGAAGAAGAAGGAAGAGAAAGTGGGCTTTGAAGGCGAAAACATGGCTTCCTTTCTCTCTCTTTTTCCTTTCGGCTGATTTTGTTGGGTTCAGCAAAAAACGTGTAAATTATTTATGGGTAATGGAACGTTGGAAAAGTCTTGTTGGATTCTATGGTATTGGGAGATGTATTATGTTGGTTGTCTTATTAAGGTTTCCGTATGTGATTGGTATTCGAAGTTAAAATCAGTAATAATTAGGTTTTGAAATGACATGAAATTCCATGGATTTTTTTTTATAATGTTGGTGTCCCGAAAAAGTTGAAAAGTAGTCTAATTCTAACTATAAATATCCTTTTAAGTTTTTCTATAATTTGTAAAAAAAACTATATATATACTTTTATTAAATCATATCCACATTAATATTTTATTGAAATTTAATATTTGTAGTTAATGATAAAATTGAAATTTTTATTAAAAATCATTTAGAAAATATAAAATGACAATTATTTTGAAATAAAAAATAATCTATAAAGTTATATTTATATTAAAACGGAGGGAGTTGTATTTTTGTGGTGTATTATATTGTTAAAATCTTTTATTACATTTTGTGAACCATATTTAACTCAATACTAAAAAAATAATCCTTCGATTTTAAAATTATATTAAAAAAGAAAAAAAAAAAACATAATTTCATTAGTCAATATATATATATATATATATATATATATATAATGTGGACCTCTTTTTCTCTCATGTTGTAATGTGAATGGGCTTTTGACAAACTGATACGCGAGACTGTTTTCAATCGTTTATGAGTTAAATTTTTCACCAAACGTTTACAAATTGGATCGCAAGTCTTCCTCTTAAATACGTAAAGTAAATTTGCTGCCATGATTATATGAAGCTAGTAGTTGGTCCTCAAAATAATATATATATACCATATGTAAGTCAATAGGACCTTTTGACGAGTAGGAGAGTGACACACGAAGACTCCGGTCACACGAGGCTACGGAAAATTAATTCCAAAGCAGATGGGCCCTACAATTATAGATGGCCCCACCAGCTTTATATCGGTCAAATATCAGATTCGCTGGTCAACGTGGTTTACCCCCCAAAATATATTTTGAGTAAGCCCAATAACGGCCCAGTAAAAAATCTAAGCCCAAATATATGAACACGTTATCCTCTAATGACGTAGACTTTTTCTTTTGATGGGATATAAATTCGAATGAAGAAATATCTCCTTTGTGTCGGAAAAGAGCAAAGATCTCAATCATGTTTGTGGATGGAAATTAAAGGACAAAAACAAAAATGAAAGAATGATATTCTGGAGGGCCCATTAAAAAGAAAACAAAATCTTACAGACCAATTCAACATTTTCAGTCTTATAATCATCCGACATATATATATATATAAAGCTGTATGGTTCCAACGTAAAGGATTTAGTATAGATGATTCAATATATTTCTCTTTTAATCAAAGGTCAAGGGTTCAAACTTTATTTGGGGAATAGAACAATCTTTTAGATCAGTCTTTCTTCGTTTAGTACGATGAGTCACAGCCGAATGATGATTAGTTTTAATGTTCAAAACTTAAAGATGTCATCCAATACATTTCGTAGTCTATAAAAGAAAAAAAAAATACATGGTTCCACATAGTAGCAAAGATTATTCGCTAGAGTGTACTCGGTCTGATTCGAATTTGCACTCGTTTCGAAGGTTTCGGATTCGGATTCAGATTTGGACCGTCCCGAATTTTTTAAACTCTATACAATCAAGTCCAAAATCCTCTATAGAACTCGAGTTCAGGCTCGAAGTGGTCTGACCACAGATTAGATCCGACCAGACGAATCTGCTCAAGTTTTTCATTGTTAACATTTTTTTTAATTTTTTTTAGATTATATCGAATTTTCGGATCGGTTCGAAACCCATTTCTAAGCTGATGCTCTAAAACCCTAATTTTATACTTCCAAGTAAACAATCATTAGTGAACCAAATTTAAAAGCTGAAAAGATTCTGGCATACGATGAACCGTACAATTTCTTTAATTTTACGGACATAATCTTCGAATAATCAAAGACCAAGATACGGGTTAAGGTGTTGAATTTAAATTCATTGATACTAATCAATAATTAATATGGCAAAAGGCAAAAGTAAAAACAAGTTTGTCTTTGTCTGCGTTATGCCAAACAGTGAGTCAGTGACCATGACAGTCACGCGTATATCACGTGCGGTGTGCTCCACATGCCTTCTTCTTCCTCTTACTTTATCTTTATATATTCAAATTTACGACTTAGTTTATTTTCCAAAATTATTTGTTTTTTCATGGAAAATGAGGGGACATATGAACTTCGGAGACAACACAAGTTAAAGATATTTCCATTGGAGTCAGCCAATATATGTGATATTTTTAAATAAATATATCAACAATATATATATATATATATATATATATATATATGGGTTGGACCATCTTGTGCCATGAAACAAAAAGGATATCAGGATCCAGGAGGATCTTTTGCACCCTCTCTAAGAAATATATATTGTCATAATTAATGTAACTGTTTTACATAGGTGTGCAATATATTGAAAAATATATATAGTCAGGTCCTACGATATGGAATCAGCTAAAAATGTATAGAGAAGGCTTCTATTATATTATTATTATCATCATCATCATCATCATCATTCATTTTAAAGAAATAAGTTATACAACAAAATAGCCGACAAATGTATCTTTGGTTGGTGGATTCACATCCTAACCATAAATGAGAGCATTTCTTCGAAGATTGTTATGTCCATCATTTTAATATATCCTTTTAATGGCTTCGAGAGGGCAATTAGATTTTTTTTTATTCTATTGAAAGATACTAAACTATGATTCAGACCACAAAATCCTCCCTATATATACCCCCCTCCCCACTGATCTTTCTCCCCTAACAGTTCCAATCTCTCTCTCTCTCTCTCTCTCTCTCTCTCTCTCTCTCTCGCTCTCAAAGAAGCGTTTGCCTTTTACTTCTTCTAAGCAGTGGAGAGAAGACCGCAAGATCTTGCTCAAAGACTCTCTTCACATAAACTCTCTCTCTCTCTCTCTCTCTCTCTAAGAGTGTAGGAAGACATGGAGAGAATCAGAAGCTCGGAGGAGAAGAAATCAAACAGCAGAAGACTTGGGAAGTATCTCAGAGAACAAAAGGGACGGATTTACATCATTAGAAGATGTGTGGTCATGCTCCTTTGTTGGCGTGATTGATCAAATATCTACTAACATATATATATATATGTATATATGTGCATGTGTGTGTGCGTTTTGTTTAAGGGTGAGATTATTAGGGCAAAATTCTTAAACCGTTTCGTTTTTTGTTGTCCGATCTGTAAATACATACATATATATATATAGTGAAGAGTGATCAATATGATCATTTTAGGTTTAGATTATGCTCCTAAGTGTACTGCTTCAATGTTTTTGAACGAGAAACTTCACGAAAAGAGGTGTCTTAATTAGGGTTTTGATCATTTTGCATGCATTCAACTTTTGGCTTTGAGTTACGGTTTCGTAGATTATCAAGGAATTATAAGCTGTTAAAATCATTTTGACGCATTATGCAGTGTGCCCACCAACGAATCTATGAAATTCGGAGATTAATTATATGCCGATTAAAGAGAAATGTAACCTAAAGTGTACAATAAGATTTTTTATTTTTTGGAAAGATACACTCATGAGGTTATTATATATTTACTAATTATATGAAACAAATATCTATGTTCCCAAGCACAAATCTTAATTAAAATCATGATATTCTCACAATAGAATCCACCATCGGAAAATAGAATGTGATCTGTTGTTGTCGGAGATTTGATTCTTGAAGTATAGGACCGTTCTCAAAATTTGAGGTTTTATTCATATAGAATGAAATTCTATTACATCGAATAGAATGAAATTATTAACAACAACACAATTAATTAATTAATCTGAAACTATGTAATCTAACAACTAAATGGTCAAAAAAAATGTACAAAAGCCACATCTCATCTTATAAAAAGAATCCTATGAGTAGTTTAAGATCGTTATATCATTTTAATGTATTATATAAGCAAAGAAATATATGGATTTACCGGTTTTGTTATTAAAAGGATTTGTTTCGTTACGTGCATACCGAGATTCCTATACAACAATTATCGAATTTAGCCTAGATATTTCATTCAAATAAACTTCAATGATCTTTTTTCTCTTCTTTGATAACTTGTGATATTAACATTATTCATGAATTACACACTGATAAACTTGACACGGTACAATGACGACTAAAAGATTATTCCATTTGATAATTGATTACAAATCTATCCGTATCTTAAGTTGCAAAGGGTATTTGAATACATAATCATCCAATGAAAAAGGTATAAAGTAAAATAAATGGATCTCAAAGCATATATATATGGAAAAAATTAGAGAAATATAAATTTTATTTTTTTATAATACGAAAATTTACCGAAATTATGATCCAACTAGAAACGTGGAAGTCCGGATGAATGTCCCATTTATCTCATATATATTATGAGATATGATGCTTTTGTATACATGGGTGATGTCAATTCGATATATATATATATATATAATGGCCTGAAGATAGGTTTCAAAAGGAACAGAAAATCAATTTCCCATACAAAGACTATATGTTCCAAGAAACCGCCACGTCATGCTTGTCAGAACTATATTTCTAACTTTCAGTCATCCCACGTGTGCAGAGGAGGTGGACCCCATCCACGACCACAGAGAGACCAAACTTCGTGTCGGATTCTATGATGAGTATGGGATCCACTGCTTGTAAAAAAAAAATCGTGTGGAGGTGGGACCATGAAGACAATATAATTACCCTAGACACCCAGATAGACTTCACTTTTCATATGTTTTTTTTTTTGGCGTGTAACAGTCGATTTCATTACGCTGCCGATCACACTTTATAGATATTAATACATAGAAAAGTAATAGAAATTACAACTCTGTAACCAAATTCGAGCCTTCACGAAAATCCTGTCAGCGGTTATCGAATATTTTTTGCCCAGCCATCACATCAATTTATTGAATTTAAAACGATCGAATAGACGAATTTAGTATATTACTACAACAACAAAAATAAATAGTAAATAAGGAATATCAAAATATGGTTCCAAGAGGAGAAGTTTGTGCGTCTCTTATGGGAGGAGGAGGCTCTCGATGTCGATCTCCACGAACGAACACGGATCGGAGATATCAAAATTGGTCAATACCTGCTCCAAACACGCGATTACATATACGATCATTGATTAATGATAGACACGTAAACACAAGCTCGCGTGGGAGGAGACATTCGCATCTACGTCCCGATCTTCTTATACGAAGTTGGATTAAAATTCCGATGAATTTCCGAATTATAAAAAGAATAATAATACCTCGGGGTGAACGATTCCAAAGTTGCCAATGTGTTTCCCTTTGAAAACGATGCTCGCTTGCCTTCCAGGCAAATACTCGGGTTCCTTTTTTATTTTTGGCAGAGACGAAAGATAAATTTGGTTACGAGACATCTAAAAACACACACGCATATGGATGGTGAAGGAACTCACTTGTGAGCGTTTTATGTAGTATCCCGTGTTATCTCCGACGGGCACAAACGGGGTCGCCATTACTTCCATGATTCTGTCTACTAGGCAATGTATAAGCTGCACACAAAAAAAAAGACGAAGAGTTTTTTGACAAGCAGCCGCATGAATTGTTTCCACTCATTTCGGTTTTGAGTTACACCTTCCAAAATTTCCAACGACATCAATTATACGGCAGACTCCATATAAATTTGAATGATACCTCAAAACCAGAAGTAGCACCGCAATGTAAAGCAGCAAGACGACGGCGGTTGGATGCACCCACATCCTTTTTCTCGTCCAACAAGGCGATATCTCCTACTTCGAAAATCTTGCAACAACATTTTGATCATAAATTTAGACAAAACTTGACTTTGTAAAGATAACGAGGATGATGATGACGACGGGTACCTTAATAGGTTTTGGATGGTCTTTGTTGATTCCAACTGTCTTAAGAATTCCTGGCATGAGACTCGTTCGGACAACCTTATACAACCAGAAAGACAAGAGTCAACATCCAAAGCACTTCCATAAAAGAATGGAGCAACTAACTAACTACTCATGCTACGATTCCACACATAGTAGAGTACAAGCACTCAAATCATTTGGAAATATATTCCGACATTTACCTCAAAATCAGCAGAACGAGGGTTTCCAATGATAACAGCGGAGCCATCATCTTTTCTGTTTAGCATTGCAAAATTTTCTTTGTGGGAGCACAAAATCCACATCAACACCTCGGTGTACCCGTTCATAGCAATCTAAAATAACAAATAATTGAATTCATAACCAAAAGTACCTACAACAAAAAAAATATGCGGAATTGAAGAAATACAAAACCATATGGAACCTAAAGTACCTCTGCCCTAATAAGATCACTGATCTCATTCAAAGGCAATGGATTTATCGAAGTAGGCTTTCTTCTGGGGATGTTATTATATCCATAAGCAATGGCGACATCCTTCAAAATAAAAAACAAACCAAACAACCAACCAAGCAATTAAAAACGTGATGCAGAATAACCGCAATGGAACCAACATTTGCATATGACGGAGTACCTCCATAACATCACAAGGGTGGAGCACATCACTTCTGGTTGGGGGCACATGTACATTGATGGTGTTTCTGCTATCACTAGATTTCGAAAGCTCAGCACGCAATTGCATACGGTTCAGC
>NW_010962392.1:1974825-1995729 GCF_000463585.1 Tarenaya hassleriana | reverse complement strand
AACTGTCGACGTTCAGCAAACTTGTGACCTGGAGTGTAGAAAAGTCATATCAAACCTTATGCAAATATTTACCAAAGGAAATAACAAATAATCAGAATAGTATAGCTCCTAAGTATAATTGTTGAGAGTTATTACGACCAGAAAACACGAGACCTAGATATTAATGAATAATGACAATAATGATGCTGTTGTTACCTCTTCTGCCTCCAAAGATACTCCTATCAAGTCTGTTATATAAGAGAGAGGAACTTCCATATCGTACACTGATAAATCGGGATAAATTTGTGATTTTCCATCATCATATATAACTTCGACAGGTTCAATCTCGAATTTTGTCTCGCAATATCCTGAAAATGCCGTAACCTGGAATACAGAGTGATTAGTTAAAAGCTAAACACTTGGGCACAAGAGTTCTGCGTTCCTTACTGCCTACCATTGTATTCAAAACAATCTTGGCCTTCGTCAAATCAGTTGCCGTACACTCGATGAAGACATTCTTTGTCTGAAGAGTGATCGCTGAATGAGCACCGTTGATGATAGGGGGCAAAGATAGCACAGTCCTGTAAAAGTGAATCTTCAGTACATATGCATATGGGACAAAGAAGGAAAGTATTCATCGTAATACAATTAACCACAATCTGCTGCAAATCAACCTGATATTAAAATAGTGGCACTTGGAAGAACCAAAAATACCTTTTACTATCATACAAAACAGGGAAGACAGGGGAGTTCTCGATTATGTGTAGATACTTTTTCAACTTGAGATCTGACTGCAAAGTGTGTATAGAAATAATACACGTTAGACGAGGGGATAATTCATCGAGATATCAAGGATATCCCCTATGAAACAATTAAGAGAATACATGTTGAAGCAAATGTTATTCATAAGATTGCAAAAGCAATATATAAGATTACTCTGCAAAAGTCCTTTTTATGACCCATAGGCCGTAGTCTAACAAGCTTCCAAGGAACATTTCCATCGAGGCTTTTCCATTTGTTTAAGCTAAAAAACCCTTCTCCACCCATTCATGACCCACTCACCTTGTAAAATTCCATCAATTCGTCAGCCCTGAAGCTCTTTGTCTGCCCAAACAACAAAATGGTATTAAGTATGTACATTAAATAAACAAGAATTTAATACTAGACGAATAAGCAACAAAAGGTAGCAGAAAACTAAGAACCAAACATCATGATATAAAAACATAAAAACACATCCTATATTGATTGTTTCTAGCGCTTGGTTATGCGAGATGAAAGAAGAGAACCATAGATGTTCAGTGGGACAGTCAAACCAGACTCATGAAACTGGTTTGAATGACGAATGCTAGTTGAAAAAGGAAATCGACTTACTTGCTTCAAAGGCACAAAATTTATTTCTGCCGGCGGCAAAGCCTGAGACAAAGAAACAGAACACATATCACTGACAACACACATGCCCATCTAAAAGAAGTGTCGGGGTAATTCAAAAGACACAAATGACAAATAATGATAAACATTCTACCTAATGCAGTGAGACCAAAAACAAAATAGCATACAACAAAATAAATATGAATAGCGAGAACAGAAGTACGAAATGAGGATCCAAACAAAAGAGGAAAATAGATTAACCTCATACGTGAACGGGCCCTGTAATGTATCCAGGTCATGAGTTCCTATAGCAACCAATGTTCTTCGGCTGAAATAAGTGGGTGACGTAATATCAATCATTTGCAAAACAACAAAGAAACCTTTCAAATGGCCACAGATAAAAAAACAAATGCCTTGGGGGGGGGTCCACCAACAGAAGACAAGAGAAAATATAGGAACTTAATGCTACAACAAGCAATCACGATTATAGCTATAATGACGGAGTGGCGCAAGAGAGAAAAGTGGATCTTATGCAAATAGTCATGTCATTCTACCGGCAAATATTCTGATGTAGCTTGTCCTGAAGATCAATAAAGCTGTTGTAACGAGCCTCGTCAAAGGTTAAGCCTCTCAAAACAGCACAGACAACAAAAGACCGTATTTGAGATGTCTGTGAAAGGAAAGTAGAGGTTAGCTGACACAGCAACCAAAAGTAAAACCAAATGAAGAGAAAGAAAATTGCGGTTTATATGCTCAAGATAAACACCTCTGGCTGGACACGCATTTTAAGCATCAGGTCCTTGCCAACATTAGCAAACTTGTAAGCAGGTATATCTTGTTTCCCATTGAAAATGCGAAGGGCTTGGGCAAGCCCTTCGAGACAGAGCAAATCGTATCTGCAAAAAAACACAAACAAATACTAAATCAGATCATTAATCCATTTCCATCCTTACAACTACCACCCATCTGTTACTGACATTAATAAGACAAATCAACCCGCCACAGAATGTAGTAACCCCAAAGAAAATTTCATGGAGACCCGAAAACCACAAAGAAGCTATCAAGAACAGTTCACTTATATCCCAAGTCGTTTTGAAAGTCACCGGTTAGCAGGCACTTCAATCTTGTAGATGGTTTCTTCATCATCATCAGCTTCTTCTTCAAGGTGCTTCTCCTTCCTGATTATTGCCTTCTCAGTCGTCTGGCCATTATACATGCGAACAACTAATCAGAATGAAACAAAAACCAATGAGACATTGATGAGGATACAACAAAATAAGCCAAATTCCACTCACCACATCATCAAGCTCAATCCCAAAGCGGAAACATAGATCCTCAAACTCTTCTTGCGCTGCAATTGAACCAGAATTAGACAAACAACAACACACTGTGATTCAAAGACGATAAGAAAACAACTAGTTTGAACGAGGAAGAGATTACTGTAGGATTGTCCAAGGGCAGCAAACAAGCGGTCTCTGCCAACGCTGACAGTAGGCATTGTTGGATTTGTCTACAGGTGCAGTGATTGGAAGAAAATGAACAATCCCTATAACAAAATCATGTGGAGAGAAACCACTTTGAGCAGTATCCCTACCAGAAAGACAAACACAGCCCACAGAACACAAAAGAAAAGCAGGGTTGGAAGTGCCAAGGGTGGAGAGCTTTGGACAGAAATAAAGGGTTTGACAAGCATTAAAAAAACATCTAAACTCATCAGAATCCCACCTCTACATCGATTCCATTTTTACCAAAAACAGACACAAAAGTGCATATTTTCAAAAAAAAATTCAAAGCATAAACACAAACAATAGGATCACATCAATAAGCATAACTTAACACAGAGATTCCACCCTTTCATGAGAAGCTTTATGTCCAGAATACAATCCAGACGGTGGCTAGTCGGTTTTTGGTTTTAAATCAGGCCCATGGTACATGGGTTTATGAAGGTTTCCACAAATTTGGCTATGTTTGGGCGTTACTGAAAAATTAAATTATATTGCGGAGAAGCCTAGACATCAGATTCTAGCAGAGAATAACAGCGTGCTAGAGAAGAAGCGAAGACGGAAAGGGAGTTTTCAGACGGGATCCAGATGGAAATTCAATTTCCAAGCTAGATCTGGATATTCTCTAAGAGCATAATGGCGTAAACAAAACTATAAACTAACCACGCTGAGAAACAGGGGCCAGGTTCTGAGATATTTTAGTGGCACCGGAGAGGACAACACAGGGAACTCAAAGAAAAGGAAGCCGAGAGAAGTCGACGAAACTAACCTTGAAGAGAAGCAAAGAGAGAGAGACGCAGATCGAAGTTTTAGAGACGGAACAGAAGCACGAACGGAAATCGACGGAAACACAAATGCTTACCTCGGAAAACGACGGAGAATGAGAATTCCGGCGGAAACGGGAGGGGTAACGGCGATTTGGTGACGTCGGAGAGAGAAGCCGAAGTATCAAGGCTGGGCAGAAATGAAATGATGGGGGGGGTGAGTGTGAAGGGGGGCAATTGCAAAAATACCTTAAATGATACATTGGACTTCAAGCTATACCCTCACATAAAAGAAAAAAAAATGACACTATCATAAATACCTTTATAAATATACATTTCCTATAGTACCCTCTACTTTTTCATTTAATATAATTATATAAATAAGTTTTTTCTATTTCTCTCTCTTCTCTCTGGTTCTCTCTTTCCTCTCTTTGGTTCTCTCCTTCTTTTATTTCTCTCTCCTCTGTTACGTTTTCTTTCTCCAGTTAAGCTATCTCTCTCTTCAAATTTTTATTCTTTCACATGATTTTTTGGTTAATTAATTAGAAAAAATAAAAGAAATCTCTAAAATTTTCATCTAATAAGCAATAATCTCGATAATGGATACATTTTCATTCTAAAATTTATTTTTTTATTTTGGACATTTAGGGTTTATTTTGCTTTTATATTTATATTTGATTTATATGATATAAATGAAAAAAAAACGAAACATATATCAATATAATATCGTATTATATAGATATAAACGAGTTAAAATCAACATTACCATGATCCACACCAATTAAATTGATCATAAAGTTCCATGAATGAATCGTGGTCAAATAATCTACCACAAAGTCAGTTAAACTAGTAAAACCCTTCGAAACGGTCATACTCGTAAGAATCGTCAAACTAGTCACACTCGTTTGGGGTTTCGGGTTTAGCCACACTTGTTTGGAGTTTTGGCTTTTGGGTGCGACGAGTTTGACGGTGCGACGAGTCAAATTGATCAAATGATGTTCTAAATTAAATTTCTAAAGTTCAACGTGGTATATAAAGGCTATTATGACGTATTTAACGTATTTTTGTTATTCGTAAATCATGAGAGAAAATAATATATTCTACCCTAAGCTAATGTGTTACAAAAAGTGTACTAGAACTTTGGGGTTTCATTTGACAGAACATGGATAGTAAAAAAAATAAGGTGCTAAATTTAGAAAGTTGCGATTATTTTTTATTTATGAAAGTTGTTATACGGGTTGTTTATTAACATGTTCATAGTGTGAAAATTAATAAATTTTCGAAATTCGTGAGGGTGCGACGAGTTTGACGAGGTTGACGGTGTGATGAGTTTGACGGTGCGACGAGTCAAACTGGTCAAATGATATTCTAAATTAATTTTCTAAGGTTCAACGTGGTATATAAGAGCTATTATGACGTATTTAACGTGTTTTTGTTATTCGTAAATCATGAGAGAAAATAATATATTCTACCCTAAGCCAATGTGTTACAAAAAGTGTACTAGAACTTTGGGGTTTTATTTGGGAGAACATGGATAGTAAAAAAAATAAGGTGCTAAATTTAGAGAGTTACGATTATTTGTTATTTATGAAAGTTGTTATACAAAGTGTTTATTAACATGTTCATAGTGTAAAAATGATAAATTTGCGAAATTTGTGAGGGTGCGACGAGTTTGACGAGTTTGACGGTGTGACGAGTTTGATGGTGCGACGAGTCAAACTGGTCAAATGATGTTCTAAATTAAATTTCTAAGGTTCAACGTGGTATATAAGAGCTATTATGTCATATTTAACGTGTTTTTGTTATTCGTAAATCATGAGAGAAAATAATATATTCTACCCTAAGCCAATATGTTACAAAAAGTGTACTAGAACTTTGGGGTTTCATTTGAGAGAACATGGATAGTAAAAAAAATAAGGTGCTAAATTTAGAGAGTTACGATTATTTGTTATTTATGAAAGTTGTTATTTTTTGTTAATTATAATTCAAGTGGAAAAAATATCTTCTACCCTGTATCAATATATTACAAAAGATAAAATGTTTATAGTTTGAAATGTGTTATTTGTAACTTAGATAAAATGTGTTAAATATGCATTGTCACTTTCAAACATGGTGTAAATAGTTTTTTTGAGAGAACATGCATTGCAAAAAGATAAATGCGTTAAAATTAGAGAGATATGATTATTTTTAACTTAAGATACTTATTATATGGGGTGATTATCAATATGTTTACAGTTTGAAAGTGATAAAATCGCAAAATTCAATATGGTATGTCCGGTTTGATAGGTCTGACGGTGCGACGAGTTTAACGATGCGATGATTTATGAAAAAAAAAAAGTTGATCTAAATTAAGTGTTGAAGGTTCAATTTGGTGTATAAAGTTTTGACCCAATTAAATATATATGATTAAAATTATACTAGTAGAGTAAACATGATTCAGTATAATTTATTGAAAAGAGTATCACTGAGAGACTGATAAATGTTCTTTAAATCATATACAAATAGAACCTACAAAAATAAATTAAACACTCATTGTTAGTTTTGTTTGACTAGTGTGACTAGTTTGACTAATTTTATCACACTAGTCAAACTCGTCAAACTGGTTATGCCCTTCAAATGCGATCAGTGTAACTAGTATGACCACATAACTTTTTAACCAGTTTTACTAATGTGATCATATGACCATTTCACTAATATGACCCTTTTGACCACTTATATCATATTAGTCAAACTAATCACACAATTCAAGTCGACCAATATTATTAGTATGACCACTTAACTTCTTGACCAGTTTGATTAGTCTAACTGTGTGCCCATTTCACTAGAATAACCAGTTGAAGGGTGTGACCACTTCACTGATATGAGCATTTGATGTGATCCATTTAACCAGATTTATCAGACTAGTCAAACTGGTCACACCATTCAAGTGCGACTAGTATAACCATTTAACTTCTTCCATATGACTCGTCTTCTGTGAAAAATATTGTTTATCATTTTCTAACTGAAATCCTATTTTTTTATCTATACAACTCGAATAATATGATCAATTTGACTTGTTTTATTTTCTTTTATTGTTTATCTAGATGCACACACATAAGATTCTAAAAAAATATCCACTTTTCTTGGTGAATTCAAATGAATACGCAAAAGGAGTCGGAAACAATGAAGACGAAGTTATTTTGAAGTGAAAACGGTTTTACAAGAAGAAATCGCACAAAAAATCACCAAATAAATCGTACCATTAGAGAGAAAATGTAGAAAAAAAATTTACCGAAGAAGAAATTGCAGAAGAAAATGAAGAAGAAGCTGGAGAGTTTTAAAAAAAAGTTTATTTCTCCTTCCTTTTTTTCATCCATCCAGATTTTGACATGTGTCCTTTTTTATAATTTCCTTCTTTTTTCTCTTTCTTCATAAGTTCTTCATTCTGAACTTGACACGTGGCCTATTCATTAAGGGTGATAATGTCTTTTCAGCATTTTTCAATTTTTTTTGAAAACCCTAAAATCTCAAGGATACTACTTGAAGTGCCTAGTGCCATTTAAAGGCATTTCTGTAATATCCCGGTGTGAAGGTTACAAAACCCTTTTCCTTTGAAATAGTAGGGGCATTTTAGTAATTGTATTAACACTCGCCCTTATTATTATATGGTCATGTACCAGCGTTTTTTCTACTAACAATGATAATTAATTTTCTCTATTTTTTATTAAATTTAGTGATTATAAAATCCTTCAGAAACCTGGTCTGTTGGTCCATACTATACTATAGTGGTCCACCATCTGCAAAATACATAAATAAAATATATAAATATTCATATGATCTCGGCAATTATCTTTGTATCTGTTTTATTACCTTCGAAGTAAGAAACAATATCGATAAAATTGCATACCAGGCGTATATACAAATTTTATACATACAATATATAAAGTTAGACCAGTTATATTGAATTTTATATTTGCTATTACTGGTGAATTCTGTGTATAAAGAGAGGCTACATGTCAAATATAATATCGTGAAATTATGGTTTTATTGGACCGTAGGTTGGTTTGCGTAGGCCCTAAATGGGCCTCAATACGAGGTCCATATTGTGGCCCATAATTGCTTTGTTGACTGCGTGAAAAAATAATATATTAAAAAGATTCGGTCAACGGTCAACCAAGATTGAAGTCCAACAGATAATGCTACGTCGTTTTCAAGTTTCGAATATAATCTTTTGACCTAAATTTGTGAACAGAATATGTATATGATTGATTTCAATTATTAATAAACCATCTCCATGTATTGATTCGAGTTATAGATACGAGAATACATCAATTATAGTTTTTCTTTTTCTAGAGAATATGATTATTCTGTTTCAATATCCAAAATCATAGAAAACCCTCCAATATTTTTTCCTAAAAAAAACTTGAAATCTAAATTAATAATTTTTCGAACCTTCTGATTTGGTAATATGATTTCGAAATTTAGATCGAATAAAGACCTTACCTTTTGTTTGAAATATTTGAATTTAGAATTTATCATTCAGATAAGATTATGATACAAACAAATCAATATTATGCAATATTAATCAAAAAAATCGTATAATTTGGTTTACTTGAACTAGATCATAATTGTAACAAAATCTATTTTTATTTAATTTTTAAAAAATAATTTTGTTCAAATATTACCAACACGGAAATTGATAAAATGAATTGTAAATATAATTGGGATAAATAAAATGTACATCAATTTAATATAAAACAAGTATAAATATAATTTGAAGTAAATTATGATAAATTTAAAAATCTGAAGTACAAATTTTTAGTTATGATTAAAAAAAGTTTGAAGATTTTTATGGTATGATAGAATATTTCTTTATTATAATCCTATTGCATTAAAAATAATAACTTTCAAATTCCTCAGGGATCTGTCTATTTGTTTTTTTTATAATTACTTTTTTCCCTATAAATCTTGTAAATGTTTAGGTCTTTCTTGGTAATTGTTCCAGTGAATTAAACATACGGATAATTTATTTATTTTTTTAAATAAAAAAAGGCAATGACGAATAAGGAACAAAGAAGACTTCGATATATTCCTCGGATCTTTTGATTGTTAGACCAATAATTTTCTCCAAAGAAATCATATTTTAAAAAAATGGTAGTGCTCCACTCGCAGCAAGTTGTCACCTTTTTTCCAAATCTACATTGTTTCCCGTAGAAGAGAAACCGGAGATGTAGAAATAGAATCCGAACTCGCAAAACCGGTCCCGGTATAACTATACCGATGCCGGGAATTGCTCTGACCAAACGACGTCGATCCGTAAAAGCCTTCGAAACCATCAAATCTGTTAATGTTAGCCTTAGATTCTCCGTACGTATGCTCTGGGTTATCCAAATTCCGCGGAGTATCGATTTCTCGGCGTAAATACCGAACCGCTTGTCTCATAGTCGGTCTAGAGGTCGGTACATTGTCCGAACACATCAAACCGAGCTTAACCACAAGCAAAACCTCGCTCTCGTCGTACCGGTTCCCCAATTTCGGATCAACGATTTCTGCAACTCGCCCGGTTTTAAACCGGTCCCAAACCCAATCCGCCAATACCAAATCATCCGGTCCGGTTTTCATCTCAATTGGTCTACGCCCGGTCACAACTTCTAAAAGCAGCATACCGAAAGCATATACGTCTGAGCTGGTAGTAAATTTCCCAGTTCGGGGAACCTCCGGGGCGAGATAACCGAGCGTACCGACAACCCGGGTTGTACCTGGGTTAGTACCGTGATCGTATAATCTCGCTAAACCGAAATCCCCTAACCGGCCGGTTAGGTCACCGTCTAACAAAACGTTACTCGCCTTGACGTCTCTATGAAGAACAACCTGTTCGTATCCTTCGTGGAGATAGAAAAGAGCAGAAGCAACGTCTTTGATGATCTTGAACCGTTGATCCCAACTCAGTTCGATCTGGGGTCTCTCATTGAACAGAAATTTGTCGAGCGATCCGTGAGGCATGAACTCGTAGACGAGGAGAAGATCGCCTCGTCTCCGACACCATCCGAGGAGCTGGGCGAGATTCCGGTGACGTAACCGACCGATACTCGCGATCTCTGACACGAATTCGCGGAGACCTTGTTTTGACTCGTGCGAAACTCGCTTCACGGCGACTCGGATGTTCGAACCCGGCAGTGTTCCTCTGAAAACCTGCCCGAACCCGCCTCGACCCAGGAGCTCCGATTCGCTGAAATTTCTTGTCGCTTTCTTCAGCTCGGTGTATGAATACCGATGGGGACCGATCTCAAACTCCCAATCCTCGATCACATCTCTGTTTTTGAATCTCAGAAACAGAGCGACCGATGCAATCACGGCGGATATAGCGAGAACAGTAGCAGATGCCGAAACTCCGACAATCAGACCGGTGCTGTTCTTCTTCGAGCCAGTGATCGACGGGAGAGATGATAAATCGAGATTTTTAGCTTCCCCATTGATCTTAAAACTCCAACCCATTACGTAGTGCGAGCTCGCGAGCAAGCCCGTCGAAGCTGCGAACCCGACATACATCTTGTCGTGAAGAATCGGGGCAAGATTTATACGATACGACAAAATCGGAGATCTGGGTTTTCTGGAATTCGTAGAAAGAGTGACGTTCAAGAGATTCGTACCAGAATCGTAATCGATCCAGGCGAAAACGGGTTTCCCGTCCTGGAGGCTGATGTTTCGCCACGTGTGGTTGTGTTCGTCGTCGAAGTAACCGGCGAAGACAGATTTATCGGAGACGACGCTGTTGATATCGATCCCGACATGGTTATCGTTGATGTCCTGAAACAGGAAGTCTTGAACCGTGTCGAACTCGACGGCTAAGAGGTGGTTCGTGAAGTTACCGTCGGTGGAGGAATTGAAGAGGCCAAGATAGTTCGACGGTGTAGCTCCGGGGAGGTCGGCCGCGGGAGAGACGGCGAAGGAGAGGCCGTGACCGCCGAGGGTGGGGAACTGAGGGACGACGGCGAAGGCGAACGTGGTGGAGAAGGAGAAAACGGCACCGTTTCTGTGGTTCTTGAACTGGATTGGGGAAGAGTAGAAGCAGTGGCCGAGCAACCGGCTGGTTTGGTTGGTTAGCCGGAGTAAACCGTTGGGTTGGATCTCGGCGACACCGCTTAACGTCAGGTTGCTGGGATCTGCGTTCTTGAAGCCCTCGAAGAAGAGCTCCGTTGTAGACTGAGAAGACGGTGAGATGACAAATAAGAAATGGAAAATGAATATTATTTGGAATAAATTCGAGAAAATATCGATTTTCATGGTCGATGAAATGGTCCTTACATAACGAAACTCACTTAAATGTGTTTTTTTTTTCTGTGAATCTGTGAAGAAGATGAAGAAGACTTTGGTGATGGCTTTGTGACAGTGGGAAAGAGAGAGAGAGAGAGCACTACGAATTGAATTTAATTTTCTCACTTTTGTTAATTTATTATATACGGACAAGAGTGACAGATTAGACATTACAATATGACCATATGTTTGGTTTAAACTTTATCAGAAAAAAAATTAATAGTTAAATTGAAACAACGTCTTGGTCTAGCATTGATGTCATAACAATATTATCCGATGACGATTAATCCATATAAATTATTCAGACAATTTATAAACATTAATTGGGATCAAATGATAGCATTCCAACTACCATTCATAGATGTTATGATTATGTTTTACTTTGATTCTTCTGAAGTTTTTTTAAAAAGAAATTGTACCAATTTATTTGTTCAGTTGGAAATATTTATCTTATACAGAGATTTATTTTTTAAGTTTTATTTAATTCGAATTCAATCTATTTTTATTTAATTTAATAAAATTAACACAATTTAAATAGGTGTGTTTTTATGCTGTGGAGATGTGGTTCAATTTTTATATATCCAAAACCAAATATTTACATCTATTTTATATTATAAATCTATAAATCTATATGGTTAAATAAATTTAGGATTAAAGTGATGTTATTGTGTATTAAAAAATAACACACGAATGTATGATTTTTTTTTTACAGTGTAAGAAACCTTTGGACTGTGCCCAATTTTAACCTCTTGAGAAAGAAAAAAAATTCACAAGGGTCTTTCGATTTCTTTAAAGGAATTTCAATGATTAGTCACATGGTCCAAATTATCAAATCAAACCCTATGGTTAATATGTATGATGACTATGACAAACGTGAATAAATTCGTACGTATAGCATCATTAGGACAAAAATAAAATTTCTTACCACGTGGTACAAATCTAAGGATGATGAGAATGATTCCTTTAATTATTTTGTTTTGTTTTTTTGGGCTCTAACGGAAATTAACGGTACTAGTGGTAAGAACACGAAAACTTTAATTTAAATCTGAATATATTTCCATGCCATGATAGATAGTGTTATTGGCACCAACCACCAACCAACATTCCATTTGACCAATTTGTCAAATGCTTTTCAACGACTTATATGAATTATGGGAGTTTTCTAAGACTATTAAGTGTATTAAATCAATTAATTATATAAGAATATAATTATTTCTAAACAAAAATTTTGTTCCTACTAAACTGACATGGACAAAGCCTGTGTTTCTATATTTATTTTTTTTCAATTAATTTTAGTAAAATGTTTTGATAATTTTGTAGATATTTTTTTTAATTTTTTAATAAAATAAACGATTTTTATCCTTCCCCTCCAACTAATAAAAACTTAGTGTATAGAGTTATTTCAATTAAATTTAATATTATATGATTTGAGGTTTTCTGAAAAATAATATTTAATGTCTAAGGAGCTAGTAACACAAAAGGTTAATATACAATAATAATAAAAAGTTAATTAAATTTTTTACCTCCGTGGGGGAGACTTGAAAATGACAAGAGGCGAAAGATCAATAACGTCAAAGCCAAATTACTTCGGTTTGTTGTTTTTTGACTATTTTAGCGTGATTATAAATCTTTTTTTATTTTCCAAATTGGAGACTCCAATGATTCAAAGCACATAATATAATACAAAGAAAAAAGAAAAAACACATGCACATATGAAAAGTGAAACTTATTTTATTTATATCCAATTGTTTTATTCGACAGTCTTTACAAGTTGACGGGTCCGTGAATATTTTAAATCTATTATAAAAATATATAAAAACACGAATTTTTGTGTTGTTTTATCTTCCTAATACTACTGTAAAAAAATGAAAAAAAAAATATATTAAAGTTAAATAATCTTATTACAAAAAATATTTATAAAAACCAAGATAAGGCCCGTGGGCCTTTATTATCCGTACAGTAAAAAACTAGGCCTAGTTTGGTCCACTAAGAATGGGATTGGGCTAACTCGTGGACCTCCACCCAAACTAATGGATCTACTCAAAGACGTCACGCAGTTTTCTCGTTGGAAGTAAAAACGACATGGTGTTTTTACTCAATTCAAAACTTTTCTATCGCTTTCATTTCATGTAAGGGCGGGCTTTGAAATTAATGAATAAGAGCAAAGTGAAGACTGATGTGATCGGTGAGGTTACACCGACCATGGCATCATCGGCTCGTTTGAAATTTTATGTATTAATATTATATATAGTTACGTAGCCGAAATGATTATATATATATATATATATATATATATATATGTGGGCAGGACAGTGTGTAACATATATGGTGTCTAAAAATAATTAAAGACACCGACGATTTCTCGGATGTTTTTTAATTGAATGCTAATTCATTTCGCCAAAAAAAATTATAATTCGGCATAAATTTAAATCAGAATACAAAAATTATTTCATATCCTTCAATCGAAAATGTCATATTTTTTTAGGGTTTTTTATTATTCATAAAAATATCTATGTGACTACAGAATTTATAATAGAATTTTCATTCTTCTTCGATAAATTATTACTCCCGGATACTTTATTATTTCGGAATAATTCCAAATTCCGTGAGAACAGTATGTTATAATCCAAACAAAAATTCTCTTCACACTCTGAAATTTATAATTTATCTTTCTGTCTGTGAGAATATTGTCAGATTTTAATTAATCATGTAACTGTTAAAATAAACAGGTTACATCAGTTTTCACTACATACATACATACATGCGTGCGTACATGCATGCATGGTACACTCTTCTGTACAATTCTCTTTTGGATAAATGAAACATGAATTAGGAAAATAAAACTGTATAAACATTTTTAATTTGCCCTTTCCCCTTTCAACACATGTATTGTTTTAGGTCGTGAGATATATATATACATACATAAATTAACTGGCTAAGATTAGGGCTCATAAGAATATTAAATTAACTGGTTAATTAATTACGATAAGATTCTTTCATTCTCTACAACTAATCAACAGAAAGAACCAAAGAAATTTTATATAAATTAGGGCTGATACATGTAACCATATATGCTTATTTAATTTATAATAATTTAAAAAATACGTGCTAATAACCGTATAATATTCTAAACGCTATATACAGTCCAATAGTTGGTGATCAATTGGCCTAAAAAAGCAAGGGAAGAGACTGTAACCATTGGACTTATTATGTGGAAGATATATATATATATATACACACATGTATATGTGTGTATATATATATGATTTAATTAAATAATTATAGTTTCAGAGAAAGGGAATATGTGTTGGGATATATCTGACTCTTTGTGCCCTGTGTTAGAATTTACGTACCGAGTCTAGAGCAACGAGCTTATTGCATAAAATAACAAAATAAAATGGAATTTATGTATCCGATGGACGTGGTGATTATATATAACCATATTAACAGACCGTATATCGTTCCGACAATTATTTGACATTATTAAACAAAAACTTGTAAGACCGACTGCACGATAATTTGGTTACCAATGGCAACTAATGATAATAAAACAGTAATTCCAATGCAATTTTCGTTGCCTAATCATTTCATGGGGCAACAATACCATGCAGTGGTCATTTTGTTTAATTTTGAGTAATAAAATTTCCAAGACTTTGACATGCAACATTTGGGGGGTTTTGTTCTAAGTTCGGAAAATACGGAAGAGTACGAAAAAAGACCATTTTCGAACGTAATTAATTACGAATTTAAATTACATTTAGGAACAATAAATCTTGAAACCTTTTAAATAATATAAATTTATTTTTATCCACTAGTTGGTAGTCCACTGGTTGAGATGTAACAAAATCACTTCGAGATTCTGGATTCGATTCCACTAGTGGAGAAGATGAGACGCGATTAATTGTATGATTAAAAGTTGACTCCGGATTTAGGGGATTAAATGCAGTGAACTTCTTGATTATAAAAAAAAAATATTTTCGTCGAGAGGGTATTAATTTCACCCCTTTAGTGAAGCGAGAAACATTTTCCAATTGCTCTTTAAGACAATAAGGATATCATCCGATAATCACTGCTTTACGACCGTCTAATATGATCTATAATGTTTTATATTTTTAAACCGTCTCCAATCTCCATTGATTATTAGTATGTCAATTAAATTCGTAATATGATCGTTTCCGGTCATTATTAGCTAGATTAGTTCCAAATTAATGTGTGTGTGTGTATATATATGATAGTATAAATTTAAAAATATTTAAAGTAAGCGAATAACTGAGATCCACAAGACCATTATTCCTCATTCTCCATCTTTTTCAAGATCTTGGCAGAAAATATTCTTTCTTCATGTGACTTTTTGGACTGTGGCTACAAAATAGGGAAATCGAGGTATAGGCCGATTCGATTACATGGGCAGTGTCGTCTTATAACGTATGATGAACCCGAACGAGAATTTTCGGATTTATAAATTTATGCTTCTGCATTTCTAAATTCATATGTATATCTGCAGAATTAGATCTTATATGATATTAGAATATTTGTCATGATACAAAAAAAAAAAAATATACAAATAAGATCTTGATTATAACACGATGAAAATATATATATTGAAGGTCTCATGGATTTTTCATCTGAATACAACCATTATTTTCTCTCACACAAATTGCCCACACAAATGCCTCAAAATCTACATATATCGATCGACAAGATAAATAATACAAGTCACGCTCATATATCAGACCCATACTGCTAATATATGGACTGTCTTTTGTTGTCTTCCCTTCCCTTTTTTCTGGCTAGAAATTGATTGAGTGCTCATCAATTTAATTACCTCTTGTCGGGTCGGCTCCAAGCCTCAGCTCAAGATCTAAATCCTCCAAGGGATTGGCTCTCTGTATGGTTCCATCGTCTCGAGCAATCGCTATGTCGTTCTTACAAGAAAAACCCGTAATCGAAATCGACGGCTGGGGTGAACTTTCAAGTCTTCTTCTTCTCTTGCAACTCGAATCTCTCTCTTCTTCAACAGGAAGTATGCTTCCATGGATCACCAGGTTCAGGCTAACGGATAGATTGGCGTCTTTGACGATATCAAGTTTTGTTCTACACCCATTTTCCGACACATCTCTCTCGATCTTCCTCTTCTTGTCCCTTCCCAGCACCGGGAATTGATCAGACAGTTTGTAACGTTTTGTATCCTCTCCAAATGAAACAGCTGACGTGGATAGAACCTTCTTGGAGTTCTTGGAACGTTCTATATGAAAACAAGAAGAGGAGGAGGAAGAAGAAGAAGAACCCTCTTTCCGAGGTAAACCCGAAACCCTAGAAGAAGCCAAGTAAGGTGATGAAGCAGAAAGATCAATAACACAAGAACGTTGAGGCTCGTAATAAAGATTAGGGTTAGGGTTGAAAACCAGAGTGTAGCAAGATTCCTCACGAAGATCGTCATCTTTACGAGACGATGGCAATACGTATCGACGAATATCATTATTACTATCATCTTCCTCGGCCGTTTGTTTGAGCTTTGCCCTGTCTCTTCTATGGACGTTCATATGGCCACCTAGGGCTTGAGCTGATCGGAATTCTCTCCGGCAAAAGCTACACGTGTAAGATCTCGGCGGCCACATGGATCCGGCCGCATCATCCTCTGCGAAAGCTAACTCTTCCCACGACGAGCCATTCGATTTCTCCATTTCTTGATCAAACCCTAGAAGAAGTTTTTGTTTAGGAACCCTAGAAAGAAATAATATTAGGAGGCGGGTTAAGGAGAAGATCAAGGAAATGGGATAATAATGGAGGTCAAGATGCACTCCAACAATAAACAAAAATTTAAATGAGGTGTTGTAATCGATTATATGATTTGTTTGAATAATTAATTGGATGGGAGATGGGTCTTTGTGAAGGAAAACAAGGAGCGTATTGCATATTATATGATCCGTAATTTGGAATTTTGTAAGGGTTAGATGACTGAAACTTTCTGTATTTTTGCTCCAAGTGGTCACGAATTCGTGTTACTTAATTTTCAATTTTTTCAAAATTCACGTGAAGCTACAGTTTTTGTTTTTATTTTTTAAAAATTGAAGCTACAATCTTGAACATGCAAATACCCCTTATTGGGTTGAAGTTGAGGACCTTGAGTTGAGATGAAAAAAAAATTAAATAATTAAGGAACAACTTGTTTTTATATTATCACTAACTCCTAATAATATATATATATATATATTAATTAGAGAAATTTCATTCCTTAAAATCTAATTATATAATGTGATGTGTGTTGTGCTTTTATTCCATTTTGATCAATTGTAATTCGTGCAATCCCTATATGTTTTAAAGGGAAGATTCGGATCCGATAAAGAAATATGAAATGCTTGATGAGCTGAAAATTATGTCCTTTTATAAATTGATTTCCAAGATATGAATACTCGTGACTTTAAAAAGACAAGTTGATGGTTAGTAAATATGGCACGTAATATTTACTAACGTAAACTATAGCCACCATCATACCGATCGAACCGCATGAGTCTATATATATATATATATATATTTCTAATAATTTCATACAAAATATAACTTATAAAATAATAAAAAAATCGTATGAAATAATAAACATATGTAATATCTTAAATCATCCATAATTCCTAATAATTTATAATAGATTCTTAGAAAATATGATTCAACTTAAAAAACTGCTCACCAATACTCTATAATATGTACAATATTGTCGTGAACATTATTTTAGCCATCATTTTACGACGAGTCATGGAATCTTAGATCTAACGTCAATGAGATATATATACATATATAATCCTGATTTTATCATGAAATACATATTATTTTTTATTTTTAATCTATATTTAAAATTCTGTTATATACTTAAATATATAAACAATGAACAATGATATAAATATATATACATATGTGTGTGTGTGTGTGAGGGAGAGAGAGATTAAATTGTATATTGTCCTTTAAATAAACATAAACTGAAAATCAATAATTCCCATCCATAATATTTAATACACAATATAAATTTAGATTCCTTTAAAGTTTTATTTAAAACAATATATTAAAACTATTTTCAAAGGATGGAAGGTTAGAAACGTAATAAAGAGGACAAGTCACCGCAATCACAAATATAAGAAATTGCAAGAAAGCATATATATATGTTTGTGTATAACTGAATTGAAATAAATTCTTTCGAGTATAATATATGTTATTCTTGAATATTGGTCTTAGTATACCTCTAGTAGTCAATGACCTCTATGAATAAGACGCCTTTGTCCTGTGGACAATAGTCAAGCTTCGAAATAGAATAATAATTAAATGTATGAATTATAAAATTGTTAGGTGACAACCTAATCATCGCCCGCATCATCAAAATCAGCAAATATTAATTAATAAAAAAATTCGGAAGTTCTAGAAATTATAATATTTCACCAAAACGAAACATCATATTGCACAATATATATGTTGTATTAGCTTATATATGTACATATATATACACATATATATACGTATTTACATATGCATGTATATTCGAATACACATTTCTATACATATACACATGCATATATGTACACTGATAATATACGTACATAAATATGTATGACTATATAAAAAATTAGTTAAAATCTGTAAGGGTAGAATGGTAAAATACGAAATAAAATTTAAAAAAAAAACTCAATCCCAAACAATCTCTCTCATCTCTTTGAAACTATATATATATATATATATATACATATATATTAACAATAATAATAATAATAAAAATAAAACAATTTATGATTAGGCCCAAATCTAATAACATCCCATAAAAATACTGGTAACAACATCTAGGCCCATGATATGATCAAAAGTGGGTCCATAACAGTAATGGAATTTCTAAGATTATTATAACGACAAATACCCTATTTATTTAATTAAAATAACTTGCAAACTTAATTATCACGTAGAATGTAGATGTGCATATATAAACATACATTATATAATATGATTTTTCCTTTAAGTCAAATTGCCAAATCATAAGCCTAATTAATAAAATAAAATACTGATTCTGCATGATCTTAGTCACAAAGGAAATTTTGGTCCGATGGAGATTTCTAGTAAACGTGGCACTGATCTGAGCCGTCCATTTCGTGGGTTCATAATCCAACGTATACCAATTCTGCACGTCTCACTTACCAAAAGTCCTCTGTTTTATTTATTATCATTATTCACCCATACGAATCAGTGGTTTATTTTACATAATCAATATATATTCTATTTTTTTTGGTAAAACAAGATATATTCTATTTCGATAGTTTAAATTATTTATCTTACATGCCGAATATTAATTTTCCGGCAGAAACAAAAGCAAAATCTGATTTGAGTAATAAATATTTTAATTAATTAAGGGGCCGATTAGTTTATGAAAGTGATTACGCATGGAATTAAAAAAAAAAGAATATTTGGAAGGTTAGTCCCCACCACGTGGCACCCAATGAGTAAGGACTCGAATAGCGAGGGTGGGAGTTGCTTCCAGAAAGTTCCTGAGAACTCAAGGTTTAAAAGAAACGCGGTGCAGATCATGCCACGTGTCCTTACGGTTACGTGGCGTCCTACATGGCACGCCCTAAATCCCTGTAATTGATACGCCCCCCAAAAATTTGTCTCGCGAGTCAACTCGTTCGTCTGAGTCTGATTTTCTCCCGTTTCCTTTTTCTCTCTCTGAGTTCCGGTTTTTCTTTTTCTCGAACGGAAAACGCCAATTTTCCTGAGAAAGTGTGAATTGCGGATTACAGGAGGAGATCGAATCGTGTGGCTAGGGATTTTTTTTCCTTTGAATTTATTGTTGGTGGATCGTTTTTTTCTTTTTTGTCTGTTTGGATTTTGTGGCTTGTGTGTGTTTGTAGCTCTGGGAGAATCTCCGCCATGAACGGGAACAATGGAGGAGGAGTTCCGATGGAGGAATGTACGGAAGCCGTGGTTTATATGTCCGGCTATTTACCGGGTGCTTCGCCGGACAAATCGCCGATTCTGTCTCCGGTCCCCGTCCTGTTAACATCGGCGGTGCACGGTGGAGATTCATGGAAAGACGTCTGCGGCGGCGGTTGCGGATTCGCCATGGCTATTTCAGGTCGGTTCGTCATCTACTTCGCTGCTTCTCTGATACGTCTCTCTAGTTGTAGATCTCCTTCAGCTCCTAAGCACAACACAGCTCTCCTTGATGCAGTTGGCCGATTCGTATTTCCCTTTCCTTTTTATTTCTATGTCAGATTCGGGTTTGGACGGATTACGTCGTGTTGCTCCAAATGTAGTTTTCTGATTTATAGTGTTTCGGCTAATCTTGCTTGTAGACGAATTCGATGCCTTTGCTGAGATTATATGCCTGAATCACTGACGTTGTTCTGTTCCCCTCTTAGATTCTGGGAAGCTGATAACGTGGGGTTCAGCGGATGATGAAGGGCAAACCTATGTGGCCTCTGGAAAGCATGGGGTAATGTAGTTATAGTCTAGTTTAGAGAATGCTATTTCTTATGTCTTTTGCTACGAATTGATCCCTTATCGTCTTTCGATGATACGATGGTTAAGGAAACTCCAGAGCCGTTTCCTCTCCCAACGGAGGCTCCAGTTGTCATGGCTTCGGCAGGTTGGGCTCATTGTGCTGCTGTCACAGGTACTACTTCTTGGGTTCAGTGTTCAGTTCGGTGACTGTGATTGGTGGCTGTTTCTTTGACCAATATTGACTTAATTCTTAGGAATGAGATGGATTGCTTGAGAATGTAAAAGCAAACCAGCTCCGATGATCTATATCTAGGGATGCACGGTTCTGGCTTCATTTAGCTTCCTCTTTAATGAGCGCGTTTATAATTTATCTTCCTGTCTTTGTGAACAGAGGTAGGGGAAGTGTTTACATGGGGATGGAAGGAGTGTGTTCCATCTGGGAAATTTATCCGTGAGCCGGTTGCTGGAGGAAGTACTCCAAAGGATCCTGGTGGAAAGCAGCAGAGCGGTTCTGGTGAAGGTGATTT
>NW_010962392.1:1909510-1974220 GCF_000463585.1 Tarenaya hassleriana | reverse complement strand
AGCGGTTCTGGTGAAGGTGATTTTTTGGATATTTTGAATTTTAGTACTATGGCTTTTGATCAGTGATGAATGTCATTGTATGGGAACAAGAGAACCCTCTTACCGAAATCGAGTTTAATTTTAATGGTCATTATGTTCCGAATCTTTGTTAGTGAGTCCAAGGTCACAAGGCTCGAATACATCCAGCAGTATGACATTACAAAGCGAAAACAAAAAGTCTGGGGAGGAATCAGCAAAGAGAAGACGGGTGTCATCGGCCAAAGACGAAGCTGAAGGCTTTACACATGGTGAGGACTTCTTTTCCACAACGCCTTCCCTTGTGACTGTTGGTCCTGGAGTGAGGATCACCAGTGTTGCAGCTGGTGGTCGACATACTCTGGCATTGTCAGGTAAAGTTGACAAGTTGTTTTTAATTTCAGAGTGGAGCTGCTCTCTTCAAGTCACACCATGTAGTTTTATAGGTTCAGTGAAGTGTGAAGATTTGGAAGATTATTGATATAAAGTGAGACACCTTATTCATCATCATGTTTTTGCCGAAGTTTCAGATATAGGACAGGTTTGGGGTTGGGGCTATGGAGGTGAAGGGCAACTAGGATTGGGTTCGCGGATAAAAATGGTGTCATCTCCTCATCTGATACCTTGTCTTGAACCACCCATTTCTGGAAAAGAAAGGTCTTTCCTTATCCATCAAGGAACATCTAATCCATCTGCTCAGATTTCTAAAGCTCCTGGAAAGTACATAAAAGCAATTGCTTGTGGAGGACGTCACAGTGCGGCAATAACAGGTCAGTTATCAATTGGCTTACAGAGGATAATGTTTGTTCCACTGCAGGCTTGGCCTGAAAGGAATATTTAACTTAAGCTTCGCTATCCTTCAATAGTTTTTTCCCCTAATTGCAGATGCTGGAGCATTGCTTACATTTGGATGGGGACTCTATGGACAGGTGAAACATTTCCTGCTAATGACTTTTCATGCGACTTGTTCGCACGCAACTTTGGCTTTGAAGCTTTTCCTTCCTTTTTGTGCGTTTCTACTTATTGGACTCAGATATAATCTAATTAGTTTTCTTTGCATTCAGTGTGGTCATGGAAGCACAAATGATCAGTTAAGACCAACTACTGTTTCATCAGTACACAGTGTTCGGATGGAGAGTGTAGCAGCCGGGTTGTGGCATACTCTTTGTATCTCAAATGAAGGTCGGGTTTATGCCTTTGGTGGAAATCAGTTCGGACAGTTGGGAACTGGCACTGATCATGTCGAGGTAACTTCTTCTTGCAGCGAAAATACCCGTAAAGTTCCTTGCATTCACTGTGTGTGAATTTTCGGGTTTTCTCTCGGCTGAATCTTCTCACTTTTCGGTTTCAGACAGTACCGAGGTTGTTGGATTCACAGAGTTTAGAGAGTAAACAAGCAAAAGTAGTTAGCTGTGGCGCTCGGCATAGTGCCATATTGGCAGGTATTGTTTTTCAGATTCCATAATCACTGAAAGGGGGCAAATTGGAAACTAAACTGAGCTCGTATAACTTGGGATTGTGTTTTCAGTTGTGTTTTTTTCAAGAAATTAAAGAGCCTTACTTGTGAATGCTCCACCCTATCCAGAAAGGTTCCTTTTTCTTTTTGTCTTAGTTTTACCTCATGCGTCCCGATTTCAAGGGAGATGAATATATGCAAGTCTGCTAGGGTTGGGCATTTCGGTTTCGGTTTCTTTGATAAAACTGTTCATTTTCCAAAGAAGTTTCCTGTTATTTTCAGTTGTATTTTATTTTATATTGGATTCGGGTTCGGTTTTTTGGTTTTAGAACAATCATACCCATTCGGTTTTAATATCTCATCGGTTAGATTCACATTTTACAAAAAAATATATCTCATCGGTTAGGACCGAGCTCAAATGCCCACCCCCCGCTATCAGCTTTGGAAAATTGTGCTTGTAATTGTGATGTTCTCCGTAGTTTCCTACAGTAAGTTCGAAGAAGTCGTGAAGCATTAATGAAACATGCGATAACTAAATCATGTTGCCATTTATGCAGAAGATGGACAGTTGCTGTGTTGGGGTTGGAACAAATACGGACAGGTACACGCCTTCACTTAGATTTAACTTCTTCTAATTCAACTCAGGTAGGGTTGACCATCCCCATCCAGAGCCTTAGTTTGGGTTTCATTGGTTATTTTCGAGTTTGTTTTATTTATTTGTTTTGAAAAACTATATTTGTTCGGTTTTTATATTAGAAGCGGTTCGGTCTCTGTTAAGTTTTCAAAAGCGTATATGCAAACTAACCGCCCTCTCTCGTCGTGGGTATGGGCTGTGGACAGCTGGGAGTCGGGGACACAATAGACCGCAACATACCAACGCAGGTTCATCTCAGCGGTTGCAGCAGTCTTAGAAACGTCGCTTGCGGATGGTGGCATACGCTACTCCTCTCCCATATCCCTACGTAAGACAACAAACAACAAATTAACAGTTTTGTTAGGGCTAGTGAATGGGAACCCTAAACCAAATTGTTGGGAGGGGGCCTTATCAGGAAAAAAAAAAAGAGTTCTCTGAATGGTTATAATGGCCCTAAATATTTAGTTAACATGACGTTTATTTATGTACATACCCACCCCGTTCTGTTTTTAGTTTTGTGTCTTCCGATTATTTCCGGGGTCTAGAATTTCTCGACGTATCCGTGCTGTATTTGTGTTTTGGGTTTGAAGAAGGCGTTACAAATTAAGAAAATGTTGTATGATACAGTGTTTTGTTATTTGCTCGTTGACTGTCCTGTGTTGGAAAGCAATGTAGGGAACAAGTCTTCCTTACGTTTTGGAACTTACAAAACCCTGAATAAAAATAGCACTTGGCGCAGTTATTCCCTTTAAGTAATTTTTACCGCTTGTGGAACCTCAATATCCACGGGCTTATTAGCGTATAATACGTTTGCCAAGAGTACCCATATATATACTTTTCCTTTTATCCAAAAATTTTAGAAGATCACGGAAAAAGATGCATCATATTTAACATGGATATGGAATTTACCAAAAATTTTGTGTTTATTTTGTATTTGGCGACCGTGAATTTAGTTGTAAAACGGCAAAAACAAAAAGGGTTTTAAAATTCAAAATCCTAGTGTGGCACGTGAGAACATAATTTTTTTTAATAAAAATTTATAATTCAAATATATTAAATTTTTTCTACTAAATTAATGTTCAAAATCAATGAAAATAAAAATAAGCAATCCAAAAGATCAAAAAATAATTATCATTTTTGTTTTTTTTTATATCTAATCTAGTTCAATATTATCATTATAATTTTTTTTTTATCATTTTTATAATCTTAATGTTTACCAATAATTATAAATATTGATAATAATGTAATTATAAACATTAAATATTTTAATTATTATTATTTATAATTTTTAGATATTTTTATTTGAAAAAACTCTTAATAAAAAAAAATCCTGCAAAAAATTTAGAGCAGCGTTATCTCCATCAAACAAGCTAAATTATATATATATATATATATAATATGATTGTTTTTGCACATTGTTTAGACAGGATGTCTCGATACATGGGTTTTGACCAAACAAGGTCAGTTGTACATAATGATAATCTGACTTCTTCTTGATCTTCTGTCACTTAGCACCGAGCAAATATAATAAGTGACTTTTATAAAAATTGACAATTTCACTTTGTATAATCGAATATATATATATATATATGTTCTGTTTATATTGATTTGGGCATACCATAGCAATAAACGATTTCAGTACTGTTTTAGAATCAAATCGTATTAAACCGAAAAATTCGGTATCATTCTCCGATCGATCGTTTAAAATTTTTAACGATTTTTTTTAAAATTGAAAATTTCAAAATCGAATAGAACTTAATCAAATTTTAAATAATCCAAAATTATTTTTTTTAAATATAAATTTTTAATAAAAATTTAAACTAAATCAAAGCGAATATAATATAATAACAATATATATTTTTATAAACCCGAAAAAATAAAAAATAATAACGAAACGCCCGCTCTACCATAATACATCTCGTCTTATATTCCATTTTTTAAAATCGTAGGGTCCACAAAAATACATGTAGTTCACGACGCACCAAGTTAAATAAAACCAAATGGACGGAACGGGTATATATATATATATATATATATATAATATCACAGCACATAATACTTATAAATAAAACATATTCTCTCTTTATGCTTTGCTATGTCCTATTTCAGTAACGCGTACACGCATATTCTTATTTCTTTATTTTGTCAGTTTGATGTAATCATTAAATTATAATCCATAAATACTATAAATTGTGTTTCAAATTATATATTTATATATATTATAAGAACAAATAATTAAATCATTAGTCCAATCTCTTTTTTACATGCATATTTTAATTTCTTATATTCTTCTTTACCAAACAAAAAGCATTTTCGAAAGAAAAAAAAACTCAACTACCCCATGTATTTAAATATCTTAACATGCATGGACGCTCATAGATTGTGTGTTGCATGACACATGAATTCTAAATATAAGTATATATAACACAAATCAGCCGTTATTAAATTGGAGATTCAATTACATTTCTACCCCCCAAAAAAATGTCCAATCACAATAAGCTTCGGTAAATCGTCGTGGCCAACAACCGGATAGAATGATTTAAAAAATTAATTAATTAAGCAGACGTAATAAAGAGGGCGCAATCAATTGATTGCGCGAACCATTTGGTACACATTTGTTATTTGTATTTTCCCACCAACGTCATCCTCTAACAAATGTATTGAAAAAAATTCGTAGATTAGTAATTCTAATTTAAAATCAGTACAATTAAATAATATCTAAAATATGTTTAATGATGTAATCTCGCTCCTCTAACATGTATATATTTTAAATTCTAATTTATATAAAATATAAATTAAAGTATGAACTACTACGTTAGATTAACAAAATAAAAAAAAACATATAATCTCTCTGTTCTTTCTTTCTTTTTTCAGTTTGGAAGTACCTTTCAACCTCTTCGTGCAGCCAATTTTCACATTCAAATCAAAGGGTTGCTTCTCTTTTTCACTCTCATAAATATTATATATATGTGCTTGCGTGGCATGGCTTGAATGTGCAGCAACCAATGATATAAAGCCACGTGGAAGCTATTCTCTCTCTTACATCTACTATAAAATCAAATCCAATTTGTCTCTGAGATTCGGGTTTCTCTAAACGATCATGGAGGGTCTTATTCCATTTGTGTACAGAGCCGTCATGCAATACCGTAACGGCGACGAAACGCCGTTATCTCCGTGCTACGTCAGGCTTCCTGGAGATTCGGGTCGGATCGTACGACCCGATTTTCAGGTTTCGGATCATGGATCTTCCACCAATACGACGTCGTCCGACCCCGTCGATACGACGGCCACGATTGCCGTTTCGGCGAACGTCCAAATCCAATCACCGGTTTGTCGTCGGGTCGCCACGTGATTCTCACGCGCTCCTGAAGAAAAAGGTGAAGACGCGCGTGTGGAGGCTTTTTGTAGACCGTGTTTTTTAACAAAAAAAAATTAGACTTCGTGTTGTTATATGTTGGGCTTGGGCCTTGGTGTTGGTCTTTGGGTTTGTAGTTTGGGCCTTTAATGGGCCGACTGAGTAAGGGAATAATTTTAGTAATGTCCAAGTGTGAAGTTAAAACCAAAAGGGGTTTTACGGTTTTCATGTTTTTTTTTGTGTTTTTTATTAAAAAAAATTGTGAACATTATAAGAAATTGTAAGTAAAGATGTTCTTCCACATTTGATTTTTTAATAAAATTTTAGGTATTGCCAAACGGGCAATTAATTTTTTTACATGAATATTTACATAGTTGGTAATGATTGTGAATATATATATGTTTAAATATTTAGTTTTTATATACTGGTAAGGTGTTTATATTACCCAACAAATCTTTGCTTAAACCTGCAAAAACCCTCAAGGCGGAAAAATATCTATTATTACAATATTATTAAGTTGGTTTTATTTCATGAAATGATACCAAATTTTGAGCTATTATGCTTTTTTCCATCTAAATCATTAAAATACATAATTTTAGAGCACAAAATATTTACAGGAGTTGGAAATATATATACATATACATATATACACACGTGCGTGTGTAACAATTTATTTATTTATTTTTGTAAATTGGGTAAGGTGTTTCCATTAGCCAGCAAATCTTTGCTTAAACCGGCAAAACCCCTCAATATCTATTATTATAATATTTGGTTCGTCTATTTTTTTTTCAATTTTGTATAAAATTTTATTTACGTTCATGAGATAATTACCATTTTTTGGACCTACTATGCTATTTTCATCTAAACCACTATCATCCTTCAAAATTTCTAATAGATATATGTATATGTATTGTCTCATAATTAAAATCTGTGTATTAAATGCTTATTTCTTTTAAAACAATATTATTTTTCTATGAATTTAGTCTAATTGCTTAGTTTGGCTAAACGCGTACGCGGAGTTGAAGTTCTTTGATCGTTCCTGAAGAAAACACAGTCTCTCTCCCTCTTTGATTCAGAAACCCTCAAAGAGACCGTTTCCTCTTCTCTATTTAAGCAGACATGCCTGAAAATTCTCTCTGATACAACGCCAATCCGACCAGATCCGAGGCATTTCGGCGGCAGCCAAAGTCTTTTCACTGTGAGTTTCGATGGATTCCGTCGAACCCTTGATTTGTTTGTCGTTTTCTCCAGCTGAAATTTGTCGCCTTCACGGGTCAACTCGCTGGGTCCCGAGGATGCAGTAGTAACTTTTGTTCGATCTTTTACTGTTGTTTCTGGGAATAACTTGTGATTGTTGGTGATGGGTTGGGATCGAATTGAAGGGTTGGATTTGGATTATATGTACTCATCTCCTCACGCGGTGGAATTGCTCTTCGTTTTCTGGGTTTTTTCGATCTGGTTAGGAGAAGAAGTTCCATTTGTTGATTCTTTCGAGTTCGATTCAGTGATGAACTTGATGATCCATTCAAGTACACCATTTCTGATGATTTTGTACTTGAATTCTGTATTGGGTATACAAATTTGGATCTAGATCTGTTGCGATTAGTGTTCAGATCAGCATATCTGTATTGGCATTTTGCTCCGTTTAGTTTCCATTTCCATTGTTTTCAAAACTTGAAATGATGCAATCTAAAGCTTCTTTCTTCTTTCTCTCCCTTCCCATAATGTTCAGAGGAAGGCAGAGAATCTGAAGATTTTGCAGAATGAAGGCTCTTATTCTCGTTGGAGGATTCGGGACCCGATTGAGGCCGCTGACGCTCAGCATGCCTAAACCACTGGTTGATTTCGCTAACAAACCGATGATCTTGCATCAGGTTAGGTTCCATTTCATTTCATTTCCTTTCTTGGATCTTCACCAACTTAGCTTTGTCTGTTGCTGATTATGATGCATTATCCAAACCATGCCTGTTCAAGTGTCTGATTCTGTCTCTAAATCCAACATATCTGGAAGTATGGAACATATTAAAGGTTTAGACTTTCAAGTGTAGTGACCAGTTCTTGATTGTGTAATGACCAGATCGAAGCGCTTAAAGCAGCTGGAGTGACTGAGGTTGTATTGGCTATCAACTACCAACCAGAGGTACTTTTGCTCAGAAACACAACATATGCAGGAGACAATTTGGTTTCTTGTCCTCTGCTACATGTGATTTCCTGTTGGTGTTTTCAGGTTATGTTGAACTTTCTGAAAGAATTTGAGAAGAAACTCGAGATAAAGATCACATGTTCTCAGGAAACTGAACCACTTGGAACAGCAGGGCCTCTTGCACTTGCTCGGGATAAGCTGTTTGATGAATCTGGTGAACCTTTCTTTGTTCTCAACAGTGATGTTATTTGTGAGTATCCATTGCAAGAGATGATCGAATTTCACAAGGCTCATGGTGGTGAAGCTTCAATCATGGTAACCAAGGTATATAAAGGAACCCTTTTTTTCACCGTTTTGTGAACTGAATCGTCGATCACGTTGTAAATACTGTTTTCACTGATTCTAGGTTGATGAGCCATCCAAGTATGGTGTGGTGGTTATGGAAGAAACTACAGGAAAAGTCGAAAAATTTGTGGAGAAGCCGAAAATTTTCGTGGGCAACAAGATAAACGCCGGGATTTACCTCCTGAATCCATCTGTTCTGGGCAGGATTCAGCTCCGGCCGACATCAATAGAGAAAGAGATATTCCCAAAGATAGCTTCTGAGAACAAGCTTTATGCTCTGGTGCTGCCTGGTTTCTGGATGGACATTGGTCAACCCAAAGATTACATCACAGGACTCAGATTTTACCTCGACTCGCTGAGAAAAAAGGCATCCCCAAGGCTGGCAACCGGGGAAAACATCATCGGGAATGTTCTGGTGGACGAGAGTGCGGTTATAGGAGAAGGGTGTCTTATCGGTCCCGATGTGGCTATCGGTCCCGGATGTGTGATTGAGTCTGGTGTAAGGCTGTCTAGGTGTACGATAATGCGAGGGGTTCGGATCAAGAAACATGCTTGCATCTCTAGTAGCATTGTCGGGTGGCATTCAACCGTGGGAAGGTGGGCTCGGGTTGAGAATATGACGATTCTCGGGGAAGATGTTCATGTGGGGGATGAGGTTTACAGCAATGGAGGTGTAGTCCTACCTCACAAGGAGATCAAGTCTAGCATTCTGAATCCTGAGATAGTCATGTGATGAGACAGTTCATATTCATCTTATTCACTTACTACTTACTCTCTTTTGTAAAACCAGACCACAGCCCTGTTCCATCCTTTTTTTAAACTTTTTTTGTATCTAAGGAGTTAAACTCAAGAAACATTAGCAGGTTTTGATTGAAACAAAATGTTATCAAGTCAGATAAGCTACAAGATGCATCATTTTCAGAAAAAAAAAAAAAAAAGTTTTTTCTCTTTAGCTTAAACAGAGGCTAAGATCCAAAATGTGACATGAGAAGAAACAGCAATTTGAACCCATGTCATGAAAGAGAAGGCAACTGATACTTCATACCTAAGACATGGGATTCTGTTCTCAGCACCACAGAATTTCAGATCTTTGGCATATAAGACAACGACACCTGCTGATGAACATGAAGCAGCAAGAGATAGCATTGCAGTCACCTACAATAACATTCAAAACATCAACTTGTCATGAATGCATACATCATCCTTAGAAATGATTCAATCCAAGCAATGAATCATCTGAGTAACTACTTTGCAAGATTGGATTCTAACAATGGAAACAAGGAAAAGGTTGAGGCTTTATGGTCAGAGGCACATACCCAGTCGCCGACGACAAATAAGCTAACAAGGATAGGGTTTTGAAGGTCTTTCTTGCGCCGAAGAGCATAGACATCAAGACAAGCAAGTCCAAAGCTCCATAGCAGTTGAAGACCCATTGATGCAATCAAGTAACTGAAACCAAACCAACATAAACATCATATTTCCATAAGTGGAAAGAGAGGAAGAAAGATCAGAGAGTTGCTATGTAAAGTCAAATCCCAACAGCATTGCCAAGCAAAGTAAGTAATAGCTATTCCTTTCTTAGACATCAACATATTGTTGCCTGAAAATCACATTCCTTTCTCAGACATCAACATATTGTTGCCTGAAAATGACTCATTATGTATGAGTACCCACATTGTATCATATTACCAACAGAGATTCCGTTATTTTACCCGTAAAAATCTACCAAATTTTAACATATCCAGCAAAAATTCGACATACCCAATGATAGAATCAAAGAGGAAATGGAGCTAAAAACGAGAAAATAGAGTAAAATGGTGGAGAAATTTACCAGAAAGCGGTGTGAGAAGCGAAGTCCTTTGCAGAGACCATGACGCCAATGGAAGTAGCAGCAGAAGCACACTGACCGATTCTCATTACCAACCCACCCACCGTTCCCGGACCTCCTAAGAGCTCCTTCATCTCAGCTTTCGAAGATTCCGACCCGACAAATTTTGCGATAAAAGATGAACGGAATCGAGGAACCAGCAAAAACAAAAAACCCTAGTTTTCAGAATCGAAAGCTACATTTGTCTCCGCACGGAATTTGGCGGGGAAATCTGCAACCTGTGGAGGGAATCCATGGGTTTTACGGCTCGAGAGGAGAGATTCTCACCTAGTAGAAAATTTCCGGCATCTGTTTAAGATTGGAGTGTAAAAGCTCCCCCTTCCATGAACATTGCCACTTTTTAGTCCGTGAACGAGTGACTGACAGGGAGTGAGAGCGACCGTCTGACGTGGAAAATATTTTCGCAATTTCATATTTATAAAATAAGCCAAAAATGATAAAAATTGGCATCTAAATAAATCCATCATCTGTCTTTTTTTTAGCAATTGTCTAAAATCTATCTTAGATCATTATTTTAATTAATAAAAAAATGAAAAAAACAATCATGTTAAATAATGTATTTGTTTAAGATAACATTTTTCTTCATAAGTCTTTTTAAAGTTAATAAGTTTAATCATTTAAAACGTTGGCTTTTATGTTATCCAAAAGTAAGAGATAGCGATTATAGTGAGAAAAATAAAAATACATTTGAGATTCATCAAGTTATTGTGAAATAATTTGTGCATTGATAATTACAATAACTTCATAAATCTAATGGTCAATTTGAGGATGCAATGTATTTCAAGGTTGAGTGTTCGACTCTACTTGATAGAAAGGAACGTAATTTTTTAGTTAATAAGATTTGTATACAAAGACGGGTTGCGGACCAGAGGTTTACCTAATCAACACGTTCGAAAGATAACAATTAGATTCTCCGATAAAAAAAAACTAAAGAAAGTGACCATTTTGGTTGTTAATATAATAGCCCAATTGTATTGTATCCAATAAGATAAGATATATGAAGCTAATCAAATCGAATTTTATATAAAAATTGAATGATTATAATTTTTTTAAATCCGAAAAATCGAATTTAAATCAAATCGAATCAAATAAAAAATAATCAAAAGAATCAAATTGTCATTGATTTTTTAAATGAATTTAAATGTGAATCGGATCGAAATTGATATAAAACTGAATGATTATATTTTTTATAACCGAACCGAGTTCGTACTAAAATCTTAAATAGTTACTCTATTTAAAGTAATAAATGTTATCTGAGAAAGAAAAAAATAAATATTATGGGGAGAAAAATCTCTATAGAAATAATACAACGAAAACAAAAAATATTGTAGAAACGCTACTTTTTTTTCCATTCATCGGAGCGATTTAACCCGTGATCAACTCTTCTTACTACTTTAATTTAAAGAATTTACAACTGCAAATAAAATGAAACATATATTATACGTATACCATGGCGCGAGAATTTATTTGTATTTTCATTTTGGTAATTAATCCAATACTAGTGTTCGGGTATCTTTCGGAACTACGTGTCGTTTCTTGTCTTGGTGAACGCATGTCACGTCGTTTTCATATGTCGGATTTTTCTTTGGGTGGTCCTTTGGGGTGTCACCCACCGACAATAAAGATGTCGACTCCTTTATACATTAAAGAATCTCATCACAATAATCATGAGTCACATATACATATCCTCCACAAAAACATAGTTCACACCCAAAGAAAAAAAATATATCTTCAGGTTCCGTACAACTCATCTTCTTCGTCCGACGACCAAGTAATCTGCAGGTTCCGTACAACTCTACTTCTTCTTCTTATGACGTTTAAGTATCGTTCTTTTTCGATTTCAATTGAAAAAGTTTGGATATTTCGACAGATCCACGTATTTTTTTTTTTGGTTGTAGAAATGGCAAATGCACTAGTGTCGTTCAGACTGAACACAGGAGCTATGATTCCGTCGGTGGGATTGGGCACGTGGCAGGCACCGCCTGGTGTTGTCGGAGACTCCGTCGTTACCGCGGTCAAGGTCCTCCCTCTCTCTCTCTCTCTCTCTCTCTCTCTCTCTCTATTATTTTGCAATATCAGGAAAAAAAATCCATGAATATGGGTGTACCGTGTACTATTGTTGAGACCCGTATTTATATTCTTAAACCGAATTAAACCGGGACATATTTATATTTTAATACATTCCGTAATTTATATTTTTGAGAAAACACAAATCAAATCCATATAAGCTATTATAGACGGAAATCAAACACGAAAATTTCATATTACAAGCAAAATTTTCCATTTTTGTCATCATATATGGGGGTTTTATTTGTCGAAACCAAATAAAAGGGGTAGGTCTATAGATATTGTATAAATTTGGGATCGGGGTTGGGAAGAGATTTATGGGAAAGTCACAAATTTATTAGAATGATAAATTAAATGACCAGTTGTAATCAATATTTATTATAAGTACTTAGACGTTATCTTAAATAAAAAAGATATTTATTTTCTGCAGATTGGGTACCGACACATTGACTGTGCACAATTGTACGGAAACGAGAAAGAGGTACTTCCTTTGAAATGCTAACCCATCCGGTTTGGTTTCGGTATTTTATTAACCGATTATTTCTTCGGGTTAAGGTCGGAAACGCGCTAAAGAAACTCTTCGACGAAGGCGTTGTGAAAAGGGATGAGCTGTGGATCACTTCCAAGCTTTGGTATGCTTTTCTTTCCTTCCTTTGTTTCCCTTCACTATATATGGTTTACCGGTACATTCCGGTTCACATTAAACCGGCTGGTTACATGCAGGAACACCCATCACGCCCCGGAAGATGTCCACGAGGCCATGAATGGGTCTCTCAGCGATTTGCAGCTAGATTACGTGGATTTATATCTTGTAAGCAACAACCATATATCTATTTGTTAATCTCTTAGGATTAGGGTTTGATCAAATATTTACCAACTTTGCATGGTTTACAAAAAAAAAAACATATGGAGTACGTATTTTTTGTTTAGTTTGGATCATTCATAGACATTGTTCCCATTCATATATGTAGCGTGACAATTATAAAGAAGCGTTTGCATAGTTCTAGAGTTTTATATTTAATTTATCTATTCAATAATTATGATAAGCAAAAACTCTTCATAATTCCTAATTAATCATTTTTGTGTGCTGAAAAGATGCATTGGCCGGTGAGCATGAAGAAAGGGTCAGTTGATGTTACAAAGCGGGAGAGCTACACAAAACCGGACATACCTAAGACATGGAAAGCAATGGAAGAGCTGTACGATTCGGGGAAGGCCCGAGCCATCGGAGTGTGTAATTTCTCGACGAAGAAGCTGTCGGATCTCGTGGGAATATCTCGAGTTCCTCCGGCCGTCGTCCAGGTCGAGTGTCACCCTGTTTGGCAGCAGCATCAGCTTCATGATTTCTGCAAATCCAACAACATTCATCTCACCGTGAGTCCTTTAATTACCCACTCGTTTGAAATTTATTACATATATACACACACATTATGATTGGCATTATTGTTTTGTTTTGTTTTTTCTGTTGGAAATTATAAGGGGTATTCGCCGTTGGGGTCACCGGGGACGGCATTCTTCCATGCGGACGTGATGAAGCATCCGCTGGTAAAATCGGTGGCCGAGAAAACGGGGAAATCTCCGGCTCAGGTCGCTCTCCGGTGGGGGTTGCAGAGCGGCCACAGCGTTCTCCCGAAGAGCACGAACGAGTCCAGGATCCAATCCAATTTCGATGTTTTCGGCTGGTCCATTCCCCACGACTTGTTCTCCTTGTTTTCCGACATCCGACAGGCAAGTATCCATCCTCCTTACTATACAAATTTATTATTCGGTTATTAAAATTATTGAGCCTTAGCTTGGTTTTATTGAAAACAAAATACGTATTGACATTTTGTGTAAATTAGTTAAAAAAAATAATAATACCAATTGTGATAGTTTTATTTTGAGTTGTTGGTTTTAGTTTTTAGTTTTTGGATTTTAACTTTTGATTTTTGTTTTTGTTTTATGTTATTTGTAAATATAGAAAAAAATGAAGTTTTTGGTTTTTTTTCACTAAAATAAATATTTCAATTAAAAAAAAAACTAATTTTATAAAATTTTGAATATCAATTTTTTGATTTTTGGATTTTAAAAACTCTAAAATTTTCATCTATTCAACCTCCCGAGCACACATTAGTTTTACAAATCTAGACCTCACTAATGTTTTTTTTTTTTAAAGTAGATCTAACTAATGTTAATATATATATATATATATATATTATAATATACGAGTTAATCCTATAATCTAGATCTTATATATATATATACATATATGTATATTAATAAGGCTATTTATGTTTGTAGAGCCGTTGTTGTTTATTGGATAAATCATCCGAGACAATAATAAAACTAATTTTATAAAAAAAAGGTGTCATTTTTTTTTGTCACAATTGCAGGAGAGACAGATGAAGGCTGATTTCTTCATACACGAGGATGGCTTCCACAAGAGTCTCGAGGATTTCTGGGATGGCGAGATTTGATAATTTCTTATGTTTCTACTAATCCTTAAAAGCCCCATATACATATATATGATTTGCATAATATTTTTATATATTTGTATGTGTGTTTGTGTGTTTGTGTATATGTATAATTAAGATCCATCAAAGTGTATTTCCTGTTGGATCATCGTGTTAAACTTTATGGATGCGTGCAATAAATATGAAATATACAATACATAGATAAAAACGAATAATCATTTATACAAAAAAAAAACAATTAATCATATATCATCATATACATCTTAATGAAGTACCATGCCGCATGGCCAATTTTTGGACACGTGTCACTTGCATTCGGAGTTATTAAAGCCCATTAACTGAGCGTTACAGCCCAAAAACGGGCCAACTTTCTGATACGTGTTAGAACTACGGGTCCAAGTGGATATCTACGGGCTTTATGACACGTGTCACTTCGAATCGACGTTACAGCCCAAATTGAAAATCTACGACAGAACTTAGACCCGTGTCACTTAGATTAATATAGGCCCATTAGCAGAGAGCATTACGGCCGAACTTCATGACACGTGTCACTTCACTGATTTACCATTTGTCGTTACGTTACCCTCCTTTCCCGGCACTCACAGTATCAGAGTATATCCATTTTCTCGAATCTCTCTTATTTCATGAATTAATTTAAATTCTCTGGAGAAGAAACCATGGCGGAAGAAATTCGATTCTTCGAGCTCAATACCGGAGCCAAGATTCCGTCCGTTGGTCTCGGAACTTACGCCGTCGATGAAGCCGGAATTGAGCAAGCGATTAAGGTATTACTTCGATTTGGATCTGATTTTGCGCATCGTGTCTCTGATTTTCGACTTCGATCTGATTTTGGTTTCGATTCGAGCAGTATTTTCGCTTAGGTCACTGTTTTTTTTTTTTGTAATTCAGGTCGGGTACAGACATATCGATTGTGCTTCGATATACGGAAACCAGAAAGAGGTAGTTTGGGTTTTAGCTTTTTATCTTTCCCTTTTTCCGGCAAAATTTCTCGATATTCCTTTTCAGAGCATGTAGTACTGCGATTCAGTTCGATGTTAAATGGAAATTTAGGGTTCCCAAAAAACATATACACAATACATGTATTTATACAGATATGGCTGTATATGTGCTGTGTGCATGGAATCATTGGAAAGAATGTATCTGCATTGAAATTTAGCTTGAGCAAATTATTCACGGAGTGCAATATATGCTTAATTTCTTACTTCCTCAGATTTAAGTTGTAACATAAAAAAATTTGGCGTGAGGGTACTCGTTTTGTCATCTTGACTCTGCCTAATGATCTGACGCGAGGATTGTATTTATAGATTGGTAATGTGTTGAAGAAAATGATAGATGGTGGTATGGTGAAACGCGAGGAGCTATTCATCACCTCGAAACTCTGGTATGATCTTCTCCTTGAAAAATTTCTAAGTTTTTTTTTTAAGTTTTACTTTTATGTTTCTTCCTTCTGTACGCCCACGTTCGGGTTAGTTTTCTCTAATAAAGGCTGTGATTCTTGCAGGTGCAATGATCATTTACCCGAAGATGTACCTACGGCACTGGATAAAACTTTGCAGGACTTGCAGATTGACTATGTGGATTTATATCTGGTATGTATAACGCATCTTAGATAAATGTTTTATGCATAATTTAAGCATAATTTTTTTATGTTGGCATTTCATGTTCTTTCCAGAATGATTACAAGAGAGCAAGTAGGTGAGCTTTTTGTGCTTAGAGAGTTATGCAGTATTCTGGGAAAAAGATGTCATGGAACCGCATTCTTTCACTTTTTGATCCTCCATTGTTTTGTTGTAACTTGTAAGGTTCACTGGCCAGTCAGCCTGAAGAAGGATTCACCAAAGCCGAAACCTGGAAGCTTCACAAAACCTGACATACCGAGCACATGGAAAGCAATGGAAGCACTCTATCATTCAGGCAGAGCTCGAGCAATCGGAGTGAGTAATTTTTCCTCAAAGAAACTCGAAGATCTGCTAAAAGTGGCACTTGTTGTCCCAGCTGTTAATCAAGTGGAATGCCACCCGCTGTGGCAGCAAAGACATTTACTTGGACTCTGCAAATCAAAAGGAGTGCATCTATCTGTGAGTATACGCACCCACACGATATGTTTACCTCGTGAAAGTAAACCCTGTTGCTGAAATGTTCTACTAACAGGGTTACTCTCCATTGGGCTCACAAGTTAAGGGAGATACTCGCCAGAAGGTCCTTCAGAACCCTATTGTCACACATGTTGCTGAGAAATTAGGCAAGTCTCCTGCCCAAGTGGTTCTCCGTTGGGGGCTTCAAATGGGTCATAGTGTACTGCCCAAAAGCTCGAACGAGGCACGACAACAGGAGAACCTCGATGTTTTTGATTGGTCGATACCTGAAAATCTGTTTGAAAAGTTCTCCGAAATTCCCCAGGTAAAGTCCTTTCTTTTCTTAGTCGTGCCATTTTCTCTCCTCCATGGTGTGAACCCCTAAAGGTTCGAGCCGTTCTGATACAGCATTGGCGATTTTATGTCCGATTCCTCGTCGTGGGCAATGAAGAGAGATTACAGTGTTAATGAATCGTGAACTTATTTAATAATATTTCAGGAGAAGCTGGTCAGAGGAGCTGATTTTGTGGACAAGACATGTGGTTTCTACAAGACCCTTGAAGAACTCTGGGACGATGAAGTTTGATTCTGTCTTCTCCTTCAGGTTGGTTTCTTTCTTGCATCTCACGCTACTCTGTTGGTGGTAGGGTTCCTCCTCCATTTCTGTGAGTGTGATGAGCTTTCAGAGTTTGTTTTTTATTTTCGCTTTCAGAGTTTGTTGATGAAGAAAACATTTTCCAAAAGCTTGGGTTGTCTGTGGGAAATGCTCGTCTATTTCTATAGATTCTGCTGGTGATTTATATTTTGTTTACAATAAAATTGTTTGTTTAATGATACAGAAGACCGCATCTTTTTATTTACACTGCAAAAATATAATATTCCCACTGGGAATCGTTCTCCGATAATTAAAAAATTTACTTAGGATTCCGGTCGGTTTATTTTTTTTTAGTTTTTTGTTAACAAAAATATTTAATAATTTTGTTTTTTAATTATTTTTATAGTAGATTCGAATTCAATTTTATAAAAAATTTACCCATTCATTTTTTTTTTTTATCAAATACTTTTATATATATATTTAATTTAAATCTATTCGGTTTACGTAAATGATATGGTCGTTCGTGATTTCAAGAGATAACAGGATGGACGGTCCAGATTTAGTGAGTTCATATCAGCCGTCGATTACGATGCTGCGTCCCGGCCCAAATCCAGCGAAAAAGGCTTTATGTGGACCCAACACCGAATAACTCTTTCGGCCCAATTGTTTGAAGATATTGTTAGTCCCTTTCAAAACGAACGGCTAAGATTCGTCCACGTGTTGGAAATCCAACGTACTTGATGGAATCTCCCGCTTCTGTCGTTTTCACTTTTCCTTTTTTTGTCCATAAAAGGAGGGGTTTTTTTACCCCGACATTCTCCGTCTCTGGACAAGTGTTGTCTGGTCCTCCTAGAAAAATTGAGATTTGTCTCGAAGCTCAGGTAATGGCGAAGGACATCAGATTCTTCGAGCTGAACACTGGAACGAAGATCCCGTCTGTCGGTCTCGGGACATGGCAGGCTGCTCCTGGCCTCGTCGGCGATGCCGTCACGGCCGCTGTGAAGGTTCGTCTCTGATCTCTGTTTCACGGCTTTCGATTTGACGAAATCTCGTAGGTTCCGGTCGGTTCCTGGTTCGATTTATGCGATGATGTTCGGCAAAGACTGTTATGAGTTCAAGTTCCTTATTGTCCCTCTCCGGTCATTTCAGGGTCCTGGACTGAACATTATTTTGTCTTGCAGATTGGGTATCGCCACATTGATTGTGCTCGGATCTATGGAAACGAAAAAGAGGTAAATCCATCGTGGTTTCATCCTTTCTTTGAGCAGTGACAGATTCATATCGATCTATTTGCACCTTATCCGATCGTATACAAATCGTACATTTTTTTAATCATATATTTGAATGATTGAGTGGATCTTGATTGATCTATTATGTCATTACAACATTCAAATTATATTTCTTAATGTTCCTCCACACTTCACTCTTTTGATTCTCATTTTCTAATATTTCTTTTTCTTTTTAAATGTTCAAAACTTGTCTTTCAGATCGGGACAGCTCTGAAGAAGTTGTTTGAAGATGGAGTAGTGAAGCGAGAGGAGTTGTTTATCACATCAAAACTATGGTAATCTTGTAGTACCTACCACATGCCCGGTTTAACTTACATGTCATGTTTGGATACTTGGTCATGTCTACATGTCATTGAAACAAACCATGACATCATCACAGGTGTACGGATCATGACCCACGAGATGTACCTGAGGCTTTTAACAGTACACTACAGGATCTGCAGCTTGACTATGTTGATCTGTATCTTGTAAGTATTGCTCTCAAAACAACGCAGAAAGGGTCATTTGACTCATTTCTGTTTCCCCCCGAACCTGAGTTGTTGAGAAACTTGCTTTAGGTCTGAATTTGTTAAGCTTATTGTAAGATCCTCTTACATGTATATGTACACTTAATACCCTGTTTATGAGGTCAAAACTATTCATTTTGATTTTTTCGAAAACGGAAAGATGTGCCTAACAGTTTCACATGATGTTATTTCAAGATCCATTGGCCTGTCCGGATGAAGAAAGGTTCTGTCGGTGTTAACCCTGAGAACATCTTGCCTGCTGATATTCCCAGCACGTGGAAATCAATGGAAGCTCTCTATGATTCGGGAAAGGCACGAGCACTTACATGTCATGTTTGGATACTTGGTCATGTCTACATGTCATTGAAACAAACCATGACATCATCACAGGTGTACGGATCATGACCCACGAGATGTACCTGAGGCTTTTAACAGTACACTACAGGATCTGCAGCTTGACTATGTTGATCTGTATCTTGTAAGTATTGCTCTCAAAACAACGCAGAAAGGGTCATTTGACTCATTTCTGTTTCCCCCCGAACCTGAGTTGTTGAGAAACTTGCTTTAGGTCTGAATTTGTTAAGCTTATTGTAAGATCCTCTTACATGTATATGTACACTTAATACCCTGTTTATGAGGTCAAAACTATTCATTTTGATTTTTTCGAAAACGGAAAGATGTGCCTAACAGTTTCACATGATGTTATTTCAAGATCCATTGGCCTGTCCGGATGAAGAAAGGTTCTGTCGGTGTTAACCCTGAGAACATCTTGCCTGCTGATATTCCCAGCACGTGGAAATCAATGGAAGCTCTCTATGATTCGGGAAAGGCGGGAGCCATTGGAGTGTGCAATTTCTCTACTAAGAAACTCGCGGATCTTTTGGATGTGGCTCGTGTTCCTCCGGCCGTTAACCAGGTTGAGTGTCATCCCTGTTGGCAACAGACTAAGCTACGGGAGTTCTGCAAATCCAAAGGGGTTCACCTCTCCGTAAGTAAATCTCTTAATCACGAATGAGCCTATCGTAAAAATGATATTAACTTAATAACTTTTACGGTGTTTTGGAACGGAAAGGCAACCTCTTACTATTTTACTTGTTATTCATAATGTTAAGCTCTCCCTTTTATCCCTTCCGGGCGGAGGGTCCACGAAATAACTGAACAAGAAACGAAAGCTTGAATAAATAAAACTCAATAACTTAGGAATCTAACACCGTGTTAGCGATTTCCGGAATCTGCATTATATGTTACGCATTGATTTCTTGTAGGGATACTCGCCATTGGGTTCTCCAGGCACAACGTGGATCAAGAGCGATGTACTGAAGAACCCCGTCCTGAATATGGTGGCCGAGAAGCTCAGGAAAACGCCTGCACAAGTTGCCATTCGATGGGGGCTCCAAATGGGTCAGAGCGTGCTTCCGAAGAGCACCCGCGAAGAGAGGATCAAGGAGAATTTCGACGTTTTCGATTGGTCAATACCCGATGACTTGTTTGCCAAGTTTTCCGAGATCGAACAGGCAAGTAAAACAATTTCTTATCTTAAATTACAGTCTAGTAGTGTGAAACCCTAAACGAGTAAAAAGATATCTATCTTATTACAGTCCTATTAATGTGAAACCGGGTAATCTTAGCTTATTACAGTCTATTACGGTGAAACCCAAAACGAGTAATCCTAGGCAAATGAAGATTTCTTCTGATCTTATTACAATCTTGCAAGTTCGGTTTGGTCGTGGTCTTGAATCTGGGAGTTGGGTGCTTTGGATAATGCAGGGTAGGTTGGTAAGAGCTACGTTCTTCGTTCACGACACTCTCAGCCCTTTCAAGAGCGTTGAAGAGTTGTGGGATGGTGAGATATGACCTCATAAAGGGTCATCCAGCCCTCACTTTTGAGAATAATGATATCCGTTTTCGATATAAAATCCAGGTTCATTTGGGACATGTTGATGTTTTATTTATAAAAAAAAACAAATTCAAGTTTTTTCTGCTAAAATTGATAATTACAATTTTTTTTTTAATGTGATTTTGCCTTTACTTTTTTCTTTTCAATTTATGGAGAATGTGAATGAAATCGAGCTCGGGTGACAGAGATGGGACCTGAGCCCATATGGGCCCATTGTAACTGAAGTCATTAAGATAAGTCGGCCCAACACTCAAAGTTTTTGGGTCAATTGAACCAACGGCTAGGATGGTTCCACGTGTAATAAAGAAATAAAATAAACATCTCATGAAACTCCCGCCTATTAATGTCGTTCCCTTTCTGGGGCTGCAAAAATTGTGCCTTGAGAATTGAGATCTGTCACAACTCACAATCTCTCTGATAATGGCGGACGAGATCAGATTTTTCGAGCTGAATAATGGAGAGAAAATCCCATCTGTCGGTCTCGGAACATGGCAGGCTTCTCCTGGCGTCATCGGGGATGCCGTCGCAGCCGCTGTGAAGGTTGTTTGTCTCTGATTTCTGTTTTCATGGCTTTCAATTTTTGTTGTCAGATTTTTTTTTTTGTTTGGATGAGGATGTTCATCTTCGTAGATAATTTTTGCTCAGAATACGCAATTAGGACCTGTTGATTTCCTGTTTGTGGTGTTAATCGATCTCTGGCTTTCTAGGTTTTAATTCTTCGTGTCTGTTTCAATGATTTATCCCAACAAAATTGGAGTTTGTTTCATCTACGAACTGAAATCGGTTTTCTTCTGCAGATCGGATATCGTCATATTGATTGCGCTCAAAGATATGGCAATGAAAAAGAGGTAAAACTTATCGTTAGTTTCACCATGCCCAATTTTGTGTAAATGTGGTTCGTACGGATCTGAATCCTTGTGCACGTTCTGTACGTTTCTGTGGATGCGTAACGGAGTTCATCCTTCCACTGACTTGTAACTATTCTATATTGAATTCATGTGTCGTGTTTAATTGTATATTACGTGATGATCTTGATAGCATTTTGAATTGACATGGTGGGCATGTTTTGATCTTGGTAGCTACAAAACAATGCCAATCATTTGATTGGTAATTAGAGATGGGTTTACTCAGATTGACCCTTTTTTTTGGTGATTGACCTGCTCCCATCCCTCCCCGAGTTCCGTGTGTTCTTACGATGTGAATCTTATTGTGACGAGATTTCTGTTTTGGTCGTATATTATATCCAAAATGCTGTCGAAAACTTCCTACAGATTGGGTCAGTTCTGAAGAAGCTGTTTGAAGATGGCACAGCGAAGCGCGGGGATTTGTTTATCACATCAAAACTCTGGTATCGTTTTACCAAAATGCTTCAGTTACCTTGTATTATATCTTTCCATGACATGTTAAGTTTCAACAAGACTGTGTGGCTCTCTTGCGGTTTATAAAGTCCGTAAATTATGCGATTGCAGGTTGACTGATCAGGACCCTCAAGATGTGCCAGAGGCACTGGCAAGAACTCTTCAGGACCTGCAGCTTGACTATGTTGATCTGTATCTCGTAAGTTTCGCTTCAAGTGAACAGTGTATCATTATTCTCATGAACATTTTCCAAGAATGTGTTCATTTCTTTAAATATTATATGCAAAAGATCATTTTTGTTCTCAAACCTTGCGCTCAGGTCGGGGATATGGTCTCATTTCCAACGTATGCCCCTGGATTTGATTTTGTTCTCTTTTCTTGCCTTATTATGGTAAATCAAGCAGGGAAAACTGTCCATTTCAACTGGCTAACAGTTCATATGATTTCTTTCTTTCTTTTTTTGAAGATCCACTGGCCTGTCAAGTTGAAGAAAGGTTCCGTTGATTTTAGCCCCGAGAACCTTATGCCTACGGACATTCCCAGCACATGGAAAGCAATGGAAGCACTCTATGATTCGGGACAGGCACGGGCCATAGGTGTAAGCAATTTCTCTACTAAGAAACTCGAGGATCTCTTGACAGTAGCTCGTGTTCCACCCGCTGTTAACCAGGTGGAATGCCATCCTTCATGGCAACAAGACAAGCTACACCAATTCTGCAAATCCAATGGGATCCACCTTTCTGTAAGTTGAAATAACAATGGTAAAAAAAAATTCAAGCTTTTACAAAGCTCACATTATTATATTTGAAATTCTGGTAGGGATACTCACCACTGGGTTCTCCGGGAACAACGTGGCTAAAGAGCGATGTTCTGAAAAGCCCGATTCTAAAAATGGTTGCTGAAAAGGTCGGGAAGACACCTGCACAGGTTGCCCTTCGATGGGGAATCCAAATGGGACATAGTGTTCTCCCCAAAAGCACAAACCAAGGGAGGATCCAAGAGAATTTCGATGTTTTCGATTGGTCCGTACCCGATTACTTGTTTTCCAAGCTTTCCGAGATCGAACAGGCAAGTATCATCACCACCAAATCTGTCTATGTATTCTACCTCTTCTATATATATATATATATATACACACATGTATATATCCATCTCTTCTCTTAACACATCATGATTGATGATTCTGTATTGGGATGGCGCAGGCTAGGTTAATAAGGGGGACGTCGTTTGTTCACGAGACGCTGGGCCAATATAAGACCCTCGAAGAACTTTGGGATGGCGAAATATGAATTTCTTCTGACTCAATTTGAGTTTTTTTTTCTCCCTTTTTAATCCTGAAAATGACCTCTGTATTTGTATGACAACGATACCTTTCAATCGCATCGCACTATTGGCCCACAAAAAAAAAATGTTCCTTTTGTTATTGACAATTTATGTTGAAATATACAAATCTCTTAAACAGCACCAAATGCAATATGGAAAGAAAAAAATAATACCCATGTGGAAAAAAAAAATCAATTTCATGCGTTATATATATATATATATAAGAACTAAAATCGTGTAATGTACAACTATTTGTGATCATCGCTTCCCTTTTCTATGCGGACCACTTCCATCAAATATGTATAAGCCATATATATATATATATATATATAGCCGCTTAAGTTTTATTGGTTTGTGAAATCGTAAAGAAACACTGCAGATGCAAGTGGCTAATACTTAAAAGTTCCGTCTTGGGACTTATTCTCGATGGTTATACTAATATTGCAGCACGTCTTTAATTAATTTCCTTCCATATTAAAATTTTTAATCGAACAATGTAAATCCATAGCAGTTTCCTATATAATTGTATATTTAAACTTATTCGATAATTAATAATATATACCGTTTTATTTCACAAATCTTGAAACTGAATGGTCATGTACAAGATAATCTAAACGATAACAACGATGGATTCCTATCGTGTTGTAAGTTGTAACAATTTAAATCAAAGAAGTGAATATTCTTTTAATATCCAAATGTATGAACCACACATGTCTCACCAAATAAAAATCTCTCCAACTTTAATTTAGTTTAAAATACACACAAATACTCAAAAAAAAAGACAGAAAAAAAAACATAAAGACAGAACACAAACAACATTGAAATAGAAAGAGAGAAGAAAAAACGACATTGAGATGTGGAGAGAGAGAACTTCAACCGTTAGAAGACATTGTTAAGAACATCCCCGACCGGTGACGCCACAACATTGCAGACCACTCCGATAGTCAACGCCCATATAATCCTGAACATTCTTCTTCCCCTACCCGAACCCGACCCATGACCCGAATCGGACCCCGACCCGGCTCCACCGGGATTCGTCGGACCACAGTTGTTCCCACATGGGTGGTGATGATAATTATAACCCGCCTGATGGTTATTATAGTAAGGGTACGGTCCGTACGGATGCGGTCCGAACCCCCTCTGCTGAGTCACCGTCAAAACGCTAACGCAATCCATATGAACGTCGTACCGGCATGCGCCGCATCTGTACCGCCATGACCGGCACGTGTCGTGGCACATCACACACGTGCTCTCCCCCCATCGGCTGAGTTCCAAGGGATGCTCCTGGTGAGACACGTGCCTCACGTGCCGGGGAAGCCTGGTGCAGAGCGGGTGGACGTCGAAGTCGCAGATTTCGCAACGGTAATACAAACCCTCGACGGACTCATCGCAGATATTGCACGTGCACTGGCTCTGGCACGTGAGCTCCGGTCCACGTGAGAGGAGCGTGAGGTCGTGAAGTGGGTGCATGAACGTACGGATGGTCGGGGGACACGTGGCGCAGTATGAGTGCAGGTCGTAATCGCAAGCGTTGCATCGGAAAGACTTGCCGGAGCCGTACGTTTTGCAGCCGCCGCACGTGAATTCTCCGGTAACGTCAGCTTCCGTTAACGGATGGATATGCGTGTAATGCTGGACTGTGTGCCGAGTCGACGCTCCCGTTGCAAACATCTCGCCGTTTCCTGGATCCGAGAAGAGAACCAAGGACTAAGGAGGACCAGGGTTTACCCAAAAACAAGAAGAGGAGGATCAGTATAAAATGATAATGGAGGTAGGAAACTTTCAGACACGAATGTAAATTAGAATATGATAGTGGCTGTAATTAATATTTAAATTTGCTTGTTAGAGAACGTGATTGCGCAATTTAGTTGACTTGACTTTGCTGAGAGTTAAAATATTTTAAAGTTAATGCAATTTGAGAGAGTAGAAAAAGCCACGACACAACCCACCAGCTCTTCTCCTTGCCCGCTACACCTTTTTCAATACAAATGTAATTGCCATTGGTTCTTCACGTATATTTATATATATATATATATATATATATTAGAAAATATAAGATATACAAATATTATTACTTTAATTATAAAATATCAGAGCATAAGATACAAACTGTATGTATATAAAAAAATATTAGTGTCGTATGAGAGTTACATAATTAATTATTGGGTTCGAAGTTTTATTAGTTTTTCTATTCAGTAATGATCCATTATGAAAGCAACGATGATGACATCGAAGTTGACAGTAATACTAATTATTTTCCCTGAATTAATCTTGGCATAGTTTATAAATCCAGTAACAGTTAATATATGATCTAATAATTTTAGTACTATAATAATAATAAGAATAATAATAACCACGAATTAGAATGGCATTACCGTTATTACACATCTCCCAGCATACAGACACTCATTAAATCAACCGGGAAAAGATTTTAAAGATCTTCTTACCCTTGCTCGAACCCGACCCTTTGACCGATTCTTGACCTAAACCTTGATAATGGGGAAGATTATTCCAAGTATTACTAGTATTGTAGTAAGGGCACGGACCCATCGGTCCATAACCGACCGGGATACCATAGCCCGGCGCCGGCGCCGGCTCGGCAGTTGAAGCCGGTGGGTTACATACGGCCGAGACACACTCCAAATGGACGTCGAAACCGCACGGTCCACACCTGTACCTCCACGATTCGCACGTGCCGTTGCAGACCATGCACGCGCTGGCTCCGGAGTGGCAGAACTCTAGTGGATGGTCGGGGGTGAAGCACGTGCCTCACACGACGTGGCAGCTGCGTGCAGAGCGGGTGGACGTCGAACTCGCAGATCTTGCAACGGTAGAACAGCCCTTCGACGGAGTCGCTGCAAACATCTCACACGCGCTGGATCAGGCGCGTGGACTGTGGCTTTCGGACAGCCAGGGTGAGTTCGTGTTTCGGGTGCATGAATGTCTGGAGGGTAACTATAAACCCTTGGAAAGATTTTAAATTCTAGTTCATTCACTCTAAAAGTAACGGCGAAGAGGAGTCATTAAATGACGTTACCGGTTGTAGAGAGAGTAATCGGATAACAGAAAATAATTGATCTATAAGTAAACCTATAACTTTGTCCACGTAATCTTGATATAATTTACATCACAAATCATATAAAATATTTCCAAGTGCATGCTAGAATATTACGCATCCACAAATATATATACACGCAAAAATAATCAATCAAACATCCAAAGTACAAATCTTTGGCTCTAGAGACCTCCACCGCCGCCGGCCCCGCCACCACCACCACCGCCAAAACCTCCATCGCCACCGCCACCTCCACCGCCGAAACCACCACCAAAACCTCCATCGCCACCGCCACCATCGAAACCACCGCCAAAACCTCCATCGCCACCGCCACCGAAACCTACGTCGCTGCCGTCATTTCCACCGCCGTCTCCCATTTCCACGTCACCGCCTCCACCACCTCCCTCATCACCGCCGCCTCCTCCGGCTTTGCGGTTGAGGCCACCGCATAATAAGGCGACAAGAAACATCGAAAGAGAAACACAAGAAAAGATAACTATGACTATTATCACGTAGCTCTCCATCTTCAATGGCATGCACACCTTTTAAAATAATTAAAACGGTCCAAAATTGGAATGCTGTGGCTGGTATTTATACGTTGTACGCATAAATGAATACGGTGTTTTTGACTTTGACGTTGACTTTTCTACACGCGCAAACCTGTAGCTAAGTTACGTTGTGGAAATAACTTGGACGAGATCAACTCTCTCTAGACCTTGAATGGATACATAACTAACATTGAGATTGATTATTTTTTGTAACATATGATTTGACTCGACTTAAATTTTATTACTTTCTTTCATCTTAAATTATGGGGAGAAAGTCTAAAAAATATAGATTTTGCAATTTTAAGGAAATATATTATTTCAAATAACAAATTTGTTCTTTTTAATTCCAATCAAATATCGAACTGGTTTCAATATCAAGTTATGCCATTGTAATGATAAATCAGAAACCAAATATATATATATATATATATAAGAGTCAAATCTTTCTTTGTTGGGTACTGCAAACAAATTTCGTATTCCATTGAATATCAGAAAACAAATTAAATATTCAAAATTGGACACCAAAAATAAGTTTGACCACAATATAAACCAAAAGTCTTTTAGATATTCTCCACGAATTACGATAATTTAAAGCTAATTATGATTTTGTTAATATTAAAAATAATAAAGTAATCACGCTCCTTCAGCGCATATATTGTTCGTCCCTATGGACGGCGTCGTTTACTCAATTCGTGTATAATAATTTAAATTAATATTAGGGATAATTCCATTTAAAACCCTGTACTTTTCTCTCGTCGCAATTTAAACCATATACTTTTTTTTATCCAAAAAAACATTGTATTTTTAAAAATTGGCAATTAAAACTCTATATTTTTAAAAATTGTCAAATAAAACCCTGAACAAAAAAATATATTATTTAATGCTGACATGACATCTTATTCATCTATCACATCATCAATCCCTAATATTTAATAATATTAATTAATACAAAATAAAAATAAAATAATAATAATAAAAAATTATACATATACATATATAATGAATAGATATACATATATACACATATATAAACATATTTATATATATACATTCAATCCCTAATATTTAATAATATTAATTAATACAAAATAAAAATAAAATAATAATAATAAAAAATTATACATATACATATATAATGAATAGATATACATATATACACATATATAAACATATTTATATATATACATACATATATATAATACATATATATATATATGTTTTATATGCATATATGGTATATGTATTTTTTTTTCTAAAAATCATGCATATGTCACATATATATATATATATGATTTTTAGAAAAGCATGTATATATCACACATATATATAAAACATATTTATATATACATATATATATATGTATGTATTATATAGATATATGTGTATATATAAATATGTCTTATGTATGTGTGATATATGATTTTTTTCATAAAAATCATACATATATATATAATGTTTTTTAGGGAAAAATACATATATAACACATGCATATAAAACATATAATAATTATACACATATATAGATATATATGCATCCTATGTATATATATGTATATATGTATATATAAATATATTTATATATGTATATAATTTTAAAATTTTTATAAATATGTTTATATATGTATATAATTTTTATGAATATATATAATTTTTAAAATTTTATTTTTATTATTATTATTTTATTTTTATTTTTTATTAATTAATATTATTAAATATTAGAGATTGATAATGTGGTAGATGACTAGTATGTCATGTTAATATTAAATAATATTATTTTTCGTTTAGGGTTTTATTTGATAATTTTTAAAAGTATAGAGTTTTAATTGCTAATTTTTAAAAGTATAATATTTTTTTGGATAAAAAAAGAATACGCTGGTTTAAATTGGTTTAAATTGAGAAAGAGAAAAAAGTATAGTTTTTAAATGGAATTATACTTGATATTATTACAAAATTTCAAGTTTGTGGGAACGAAACCAGCGAATGTCTTTTCTAGGGTTTCTTTCTCAAATGTTTGCCCTTTCCTTCCGATCCCACTCGTATCTCTCCCCGCTGATTCGTTCGTTTTGTTTTGATTATGGGAGCCAGAGTCGGTGTGGCGGTTGAAGGTGAACCTAGAGCTCTTAATTCCGCCGCCGTCACCCCCGGTCACGGCGGTGCTGTGGACGCCGGATCTAGGAAGCTGTTGCTGCAGCAAACGCAGAGTCACCGCCATCGTTGAATCAGCAGCAATCGCACATCGGCACCTTTGAGCATCTCCTCTCCTGCGCCTTTAGCGAGACCTGCACCGCTCCTCTCGCTCGCCTCACCATTTTGTTTCAGGTTTGGTTTCAGATCGAGTTTCAATTTATGTTTGTGACTACTCAAAATTTAAGAATGCGGGTTGTTCGAAATTGTTGTTTCTGGAATGTGTGTATGCCTTATATAGGCTATTGGGTCTCCCTCGTAGCTTTGAGTTTTGATCCGCAGCCTAAGTTCATGTCTCAGAGTCCTTAATCGTGTTAGGATATTGTCTGAAATTCTTGACTATGTTTTGTTTTGGATTATTAGTTGCAAGGTATGATTCTCCGAAATCACCCATTAAGACAAAGGAATAAAATAAAAGCTTTTAACAAAAGGTCTTTGAAAACTTTTCCTCGTTCCATTGTCTGTTCCATCATAAGTCTTTTAGTTTCTCTCCCGGTATGCTTTTGGAGTTGTTAATGTTTTGCTATATCGAGAGGTTCAAAAGTCGGATTTTCTATAATCTTGAACACACACACACAAATTCACGTATATGAATTTTGAGACAAGATTTGGGAGGGGCATATCGTTTTTGTGTATTGATGAAATGACATACTTTCTGTATACCGATATCTTGTAGCGACATTCCGTTGGATCTTGTGAGAAGAAGAAAGCAATTGGAATGCGCAGACTGTATAACACGGGACTCTTAGGAACATTCAAACACATGCAAGACAGAAGGCCTCCGAGGGGTCTTACCCAAATACAACAAAGTGGATCGGGGGGTAGGCATTGCCTTCATAACATACGAGACGGTAAAGATGCTCTCTTCACCAACTCCGAGCTGACAAACAAGTAAGACCTTCCCATATAAATTAGATGGGTTTAGTTTTCAAGCTTTGCTGATAGAGAAAGGTATTAGATGAAGAAAGAATCATCATTTGCTTGGAAAAGATTAAGATTGTGAAGTTATATAGGTTTCTTCACGAGATAACAATCTTTGTCTTCCCATTTAAGGAAGCTCTGTTTTCGAGCATGTCGTTTGGAATGTAGACCGCATGGAGTTTCAGTTTTTGCTCTGTGTTATTTTGTTGTTATCATTTGTACGGCATTTCGATCACTCTCTGATAGTGTTGAATACTTCAAATTGTATTTCAATGTAAATAGACATTAATGATTCGAACAGCCGATTAGTAAGTTGGTGGGTCGCATATTAATATTATCTCTCTTTTACCATTTTACAGGGAACAACCGAGTAGGATTTGGCAGAGGGAAGTGAACATATTTATTTGACAGGTACTTCTTCTATCATAAGATCCAATGCTCAAAGCTTCATAAACTCCATCCATCCCATTTGCAAGTCACGGAACGACGTAGCCTGCGTCAAGACAACACACACACGCATAATGTAATGTAAGTGGCATTCCTGTAATCTTATTACAAGACAAATACGCAAGTGATTCGTCATGTCGTGTGTGTATATATATACACGTATGTATGTATGTGTCTGAAACATACGTCCGCATCTCTTGCCAGCAGGGCGGTTGCGGATGCTGCAGCGTTTGGGGATGCCTATAGCTATTGCTGGATTGATACCTGACAATTACTGTTGTTATTATTGATAATCAAAAGGGTTTAAATAGACAATATAAACTAAGTAATGAAATATATAGAGTTCATATAGTAATGAATACCAGCACGTGCGGCGAGAGGGGAGAGCATGACGGCGCAAAGGCAGCGAGGGTTGGTCCGAATGAGGGCAGTGACTTTGGCACAACAAGAAGGTGGGACCTTAGCCCTGGGGGTCTTGGAAGCGGCCAAACTGTCGACGGAGCCGATAGGGGTGCGACCACATTCCCCGGCTCCTTCCACGGCCCATGAAGCTATTACCCACACCAGCGCGACCACAACTAAAACCCTGCTGTTCTTCATGCTTCACACTCTTCTGCTTTTCACTGTCTTGTTCACGAGGTTGTCTTCTTTTGCAGTTGGATTTTAATGTGTGTATATATATATATACATGTGTGTGTGACTGTGTGTGATAGTGGGGTGGTTGTGTTGTGGAGACGTGGAGGGTTTGTGGTTGAAAGATTGTTTTTTTCTTCAGGCTGTAATCATTTGGTTGATTCTGCTTTAGATTTGGCCAATGGGTTTATGCCAAATTGATTTGGGTTTCAACTATTTGTTTTTTCTCTTTAATATTTCCAAGTAAAGCTTCATTTTTTCTTCTTTTGCTTTGTGATCTCTGAAACATTCCACCGACCAAACTACATCTCTCTGTCTCTCTCTCTCTGGTTTTAGCCATTTCCTTCCACAACAATGGCGCAATGTGAGAACAAAGTGCACATTGACTTGAGTGATAATATACACAATTCATTAGAGGGTGGTTGGTTTGATAACTGAAACCGCTTATATAATATAATTTCATGTGACCATTTTTGTAAGAAATTTTAATATATATTATGCATTTAATTTTATATTTTCCTTGAGATATTTTTTAAGGCCTTGGACCTTGGTTGGTATCCTTGTCGTGAAGCCCAAGTCTGAAAATATTTACAATTGAATGAAAATAACTCTTTTATAAAACGACATCGTTTGCGTCTCAGACAATCAGCCCTTTTGTTTTTTTTTCGAGTTTTTTTTTTTCGTTGGGATCCCTTGGAGTCGTCGTTTAAGGAACAACTCTCGAGTATTCGAGAAAGAGGACGAAACCGAAGAGAAGCTCTTCACACGTAGAATCCATGGCGAACGACAAAGCGGTTATGGCTGTGATCAGAGCTGCGAGACCGAGCTTCAGAAACAACCACGACAAGGTCTCTTTCGCCGTCCACTCCTCCTTCCTCGCCGCCGGTTACGTCCTTATCGCCACCGGACGGCCTGCTTTCGCCGGCGACGCTCTCTATTCCACTTCTCTTGGTAACATTTTCGCTTTTATTTTCCTGGGTTTTCCTCAATTTGATCGCTTTTCTAGGGTTTAGGATTCTGATTCGTCCGACTCTGGATTTTAGACGAGGTTGGAATTGATGGGTGGAACGAGTTTGATGGTGAGTACGCGTTTGTGTATACGTATCCGGACAAGGGCTCGGTGAAAGTTATCGTGAAGTGCTTAGCAATGGGTGATAAGCTTTTGGTCGATGCCATAGCTGATGGCGGAAATGTTCCAGCACATCTCGCGATAGAGTACGTTATCGAATCGAGCGAGTTTTTTTTTTCTTTCTTTCTCGATGATGATTATCTTTATGTCGGTGAAAGTTTCTGAATGTTGCAGTGTTGGGGATTATGTCGGAGAGAACGGAGATGGGAATTATTCTGCACAGTTCAAGAATTTGGAGAAGTTGGTGGGTGATTTGCAGAAGGAGGTTCTGAATAAGCTTCATCCAGAAGCAAAGCCCAGTTCTTCGGATAGTCGTTCCTTCAGGTGGGGAGTATTATATAGCAGATTTCTACAAATTGTTGCCCATAGCTTATGCTACAGAAGTTGTTCTCAAATGCTTCTTTTGAGTCTACTTCAATGTTCTCAAGATTGTTATTTTAATTCAATGTTTGATATGATTTGATTCTCGAAAGTGATATAGATATGTAGATTGGACCAGAATTAGGATCCTCTGTCTTCTGAAAGTTCTTTTGTTTATCATATTGCCTGTAGTTTGGAGAGAAATGAAGAGCGTAGAGGCATAAGAGAGCCCGGAAGTGGAATTCCCGATCCATACGGCCCTCAAATTGACCCATCAGGGTGAATATATGCTTTCCATAATTTCCATAATCTTATGGTCCGGGTATTATTGCAATTCTTTCTGTTACAAAGGCCAGTTGTGAATGATTAGAATGTCGGCTTTTACACCTTTCTTGTATGTGTTTAGGGCCATAATCCCTCCTATACCGAGCGGGGGAGGTTTTAGCGATCTGTTCCCGGGCCCTGGTGCTGGAGCATACCCTCACAGGTCTGGCATCAAGTGTTATCTGTTATTAACAAGTACATGACTCGGCTTCACTTCTGGTTGCATTCATCACATACATTCTGTTTTTTTTTTCAGGGGTGGATTTGGTGATGGAAGCATGCTCGTAGGTATGAACCCTATATCATTCATATACGAAAAATGGTAGATTAAACCCTAACTATGACTGACTTAACTATCTTTCGCTATCAGGACCTGGAGATCCTCGTTTTTTCGGTCCATTCGGTGATCGACCCGACTTCCCGGGAGCACAACCGTAAGATTCTCTGCACATAACCCAAACCCATATCGTGTAACCATACAAAAAGTTTGTATCTTTCCACATCAACAAGGAACTCTGATTCCATTTTTAACCTTTCTTGTTACAGGGGAATTCCTCCCGGTGCTCGGTTTGATCCTTATGGACCACCAGGTGTTCCGGGTTTTGAGCCAGGCCGCTTCATTCGGTAAATATCTCAACATAGTTGATCCATGTATTCTACAATGCCGGGTATCAATCCAGCTCGAATCTGCTCAATCTTTTTGCGGAATGATTCCAATAGAGGTTTCCTTATAATCGTGTAGGCAACCTCCGCGAAGGGGGCCGGGGAACGGGACACATCCGGATCTAGAGCATTTCCCTGGTGGATCAGACTTTATATAAGGGGGACTCTGTGTCCGGAGAAAGCAGAAGAGAGTGCATACACAGTACACTGGTTCCATCTCTGCATCTCCAAGTCTAGTATAGTACATATATGTACGGACTGGCCAAGGAGCCGTTTGCTTTTGTTTTGTTTGCACTGTTTGTTTTTTTTTTTTTTGGTTGTTGGAATGGAATGTTTATGTTCATGGTTTCATGGCATATCTCTTACTTTGGATGGACTTCTTAGTTAATGTTAATGTTAGAGAAGTTGTGTTTGGATGAAATATGTACATATTATTTTTGTTTACTTGGCATGTCAGTGGGCGTGCCGGAGTGGTTATCGGGCATGACTAGAAATCATGTGGGCTTTGCCCGCGCAGGTTCGAATCCTGCCGCTCACGTTTTAGTGAACAATTTGGTGTTCAAATTTTTGGAAAAATAAATCCATTCTCTATTTTTTGAGATACTTTTTTTACAAGTTTTTCTGATTTACTTGGATTTTTGAATGTTTGAGTTTTTAAATAAAGATTTTTTTTCAAAAATTTAGGTTTTTTAAGAATCGATTATTCTATTGATAATTATAATTCTTTATATTAAAACATTATGTAGGGATTCATTTCTCTGTATTACTAGAGATCGACGGGCCACGTCACGGAATATCATTGTGCAATATATATATACGCATACTGAAATCAAATATATATATCACAGAAACATACATGATACATACATACATCTATCATTATTCATAACATGTTAAATAAGGTGCATGGCGTTGTGTGTATCGTGAGGTCAATAGCCCCAAAGCGCCACATCTTCATGCTCCTATTGTGGACTTTCTTCACGGCAGCGTGTATGCTGAAAACACATCATAACCAGATTAAATAAAAATATATATATAAATTAAGAATTCCATTTTGTAACTCAAGTTCTCAAAATTAAAGTTTCAGTTTTTATTAATACAGGACGTTACGTTATTTAATGGGACACAGTTCTAACTGAAACAGTGATTTATACTCCAATTTTCTTATTTCATGTACTACAAAGATGTCTCATATCTATTATCTATGTTATCAAGTATGAATTAATAAATAAAATTTATAAAAATAATTCTAGCATATATATATACATACATACATACATACATACATACATACATACATACATACATACATACATACATACATACATACATACATACATACATACATACATACATACATACATACATACATACATACATACATACATACATACATACATACATACATACATACATACATACATACATACATACATACATACATACATACATACATACATATGGCCTTATAAAAACTCGCGTGTTTTTACCATACAAATTAAAAAAGTATATGCAAATTTAACAATAAAGTAATCATGTACTTACGTCCACACTTGTAACCGACGGGGCGGTTGGCGAAGTTGCAGCGTTTGGGGATGGAGATAGCGATTTCCGGATTGACGCCGGAGGCTTTGGCCGTGTCCGACAGTAGGACCGCACAGAGACACTTAGGGTTCTGTCCGAACCTCTTCACCTGCGCGCAGCACGCGGCGGGCACGGCCGCGTTGGAGTCCTGCGCCGCCGCCGCACACGGCGCTAGCTTCATCGCCTCATCGTCCGGCGACGTTTTCCCGCACTCTCCGTTGCCGTCGGAGACTCCGGCGAGGACGACGACCAGACCCAGGATGCAGAGGAACTTAAGGAAAGATGCCATTTTTGGAAGTGTTTGAGAGATGTTAATCGAACCCTGATTTTGTTTTTCGATTTCGGTTGTGGGTTTCGATCGGGTTCATGATGGGTATATATACCAAAAATTCCCATTTTTGCATTTTTTTTTTCTGGGAAATTTGGCCACCGAGTGTAGCGGGAGAAGCACTTGAGGAGCAATAAATGGGTCTGTTTCTTGATAAATTAAGGTTTTAGTGTTCTCACCAACAACATAAGATCCAGGTGTTGACGTGCGAGAGAGAGCTGATGACCAAACCTCAAAAATCAAAATCCTTTATTTTCTCTGACAAATTTCAAAAAATAAATGAAGGAAATTTATGTAAATGGTGGGGGATCCAATTGGGTTGTGGATTTGTGGGCGTCGTGTCATCACCGACCATTTAGCTAAAAGATTGAATTCATTTTAATTGGGGTTAATGGTTGCATTAGTGAGCTTTTTAATTGCTGTACAAATTTAGAAAATTTGGATGGGGATCGGGGGCGAAACAGTAAATACAACGCGATGAGAGGGCAAAACAGTAAAAATTGATACGCCGTTGCCGGGGATCGAACCCGGGTCACCCGCGTGACAGGCGGGAATACTTACCACTATACTACAACGACCGTGTGAAGGTGGAATTCTTATTATTTATTTAGACTATGTATATGGACTGCCAATTTGAATGTTTAGCTCATATTTATCGAAATCCTATTATAGATAAATCTAATTTAATTACTAATTATTAAAATAAACATATGCATTTCAATTGGGTGAAAATAGATATTAGTATTTTAAAATAAAATATTTAATTTGTTTAAGGAGGCCTTTCCACACTGTTTCTATTATTACAATTGGAAAAAATAGTAAGTAACACTAATAAATAAAAGCACCAAACTCGATGGTTTTTAGATACTTTTCATTACAATATATTCAACCAACATTAACCACATATTTTCTTATATTGAAAAACTAATGATATACTAAAGAAGGATCAAACTCGATGTTGGGAACACACATGTGCTCCGACACTTAGATTTTTGAAATATTTTGTTTAACCCCTATGATTCATGTGTATACATAAACATACACAGGCGCACAAAATCACCATATTTCTTGATTTCGAATGATACTGTGTTTTCATTATCATTATTTTATTCAATATTTGTTTATTTCGATTAACCAATGTGCAATTTTGGTGAACATATTTTATTAAGCTGTTGATTAACCACTTGTTCATTATTATAATCAAATTAGTAGACTTGTTCGACCATACGCCACCCACGGAAGAAAATACACACAGCGTTTTATGTGTGTGTGTATATATATCATAAACTATATATATATATATATATATATATATATAAAGTTCACAATAAAATTGTTTGAAAAAATTTAGTAAAAAAAACATGGTGTTATCAAAGTCAATGATGGAGGAGACAAAATGGCATCTGGTGGGCCGTGGCCATGTGATTTGCTCTCACCCCATTTTTAACAAATCTTTTCTGATTCTAATTATTCCATGTCACGCATGCCCATTTGAAACGAAATAGATTCTGAGAATTACCAAAAAAAAAAAAACACCAGGACAAAAAATAATATAAAAAATATAGAAATGACGTGGAATTAAAGATAAGGATCATCATGTCTCCGAGCGCAAAACAATAAAATCCAACAACGAAAATCATATCTTAGTTTATGATATATTATTTGGGAGTGAAAGATGATGAGACAGAACACGCAGCTTTAGTTGGGGCTGTTATCCTTAACGACGGTGACAGGGCAAGCCGCATGTGTCACCATGAAGTTGCTTACACTCCCCAATATGATCCTGTTTCCATTCATAATTACAATTTTAAATCATATAATTAAAAAAATACAACTTAATACAAACTATACGAAATGTTTTTCTGTATTATCACATAGTCGTTGTCGTCATCCGGTATTTGACAATTTATTCACAATTAGAACATTTCAATGATTATGATCTTTCATAGTCATGTATGGCTACAAGGTTTGAGAATTGGACCGACTCTAATCTAAATTCATATTATATATATTAATATCTTCCAGGATTACCATTTCCCTCCCCTTAAACAAAATCTAACCAAATAACATATAAATATGACCAAATTGAACTCAATATAAAATAGGTATAAAATGTCAAAAAATAAAATTTGATTCTGAACCATTATAGGTTAAAACAAATCAGATCACAGAAAAAAATGAACCCATAATTCTCTAAATTATATATATATATATATATATATATATATATATATATATAACACGATAATAGTTATACCTTTTAATGGTGCTAAGTCCTCTGCTTCCCATAACAATAGAATCCAACTTCAAATCATCAATGGCGTCAAGCAGCTTCTCTCTTGCATCTCCCCAATATAATTTCGACACAATATGCACCTACCAAATTATATTCACTCACAGTTTTTAAACCCAGCAAAAATAAAGTAAAAGAAATTTAAAAAAAAAATTGAAACCTGAATTAGAAAAATAACTCGAGTACAAGTAAGAAAATGTATACATGTTTAAGAACCATGGTAAGACCAACTAGATTAATGATCAAAGTATTGTATCTTCTAAAAATCTTTAGATCTAAAGCTTATATGTACAAATCTATCAAATTTCTCATCACATTATTCCATCGTTTTAAAAGTTAAATCAATGCAGGAAATCCCACAGTTTTTTTTTTAAAATAAGATCAGATCTTACATATACATGAGATATAAACATATATAGATATAGTCACACATATGCATGTATATATGTTACCTCTTTTTGCCTAGAAGCGGTGTCGAGCAAATCAAGAACAGGGATGTCGACTTTAACACCATACTTGTGCAGGGTCTCCGGTTCCCTGAACTCGGTCAACGGTATGAGAGCTGCACATAACCGAAGTAAACCGGATTAAACCGAAAGAACACAGCTAGAGAGAGTTTATGCCGGATCTGAACACGGAAACCATATCCGATATGAATCAGAAACTTACGAGAACCGGATTTGGACCAGAGATTGTTAGCGGATTCATCGGGGTTGGTGTGGATGATGTAAAGAGTGTCTCCTTTGTCTGCCAAGTTCTCGATCGCCCACCGAAGTGCGTTCCTGCTGCTGTCCGAGAAATCCATGGCGATTCCGGTTTTCCTGTCCTTTGGCATTTTCGATTCGATGGGTTGTTTGGATTCCGAGAAAATCGAGATGGGTTTCCGATTTCGGAAAGCGGGTTTACGGAAATTTTTTCTCAGATGAATGAGCGGATTGCGAGAAAATGCAAAATGTATTCAGTCTGTCTTATAATGTGAAGAAAAGCATATAGATGGAATGAAGAAGTTGCGTGGATACTTTGTCTAATGGTGGGACCCATTATCATCGTACTGAAATCTAGACCGTCCATGTGTAAATCGGACGGTTGCAAATAAAAGTTATGTGAATTTTCCGTTAAGTTTTCTGACTCCGTCTATTCATTTATTCATATGCGATAAAATAAAAATACATAATATCTGTGGCCGGTCCGGGTTAGAATTTCTCTGTTGAATATCTCTATCGACGGCCAAAAAAAACAATAAATAAATAAAAAAATAGTTAAAACAATAAATAGGCATGGAATTGCTATTGGAATTTACCTATTTTATAATTAAAATTTAAAATAAGTCGTCTGACCTTTGATCAGAGTAATACACATGTTCAGCCAACGACTTCCTCCACGTGATTAGGTTATGGCTCTAAATACTGTGATTAACTTCTGGTTTGCATTTCTTATACAAACAAAAAATACATTTACAGGTAATCGGCCCATGTTCTACACCTGAATATGCAGATAAATGTATGGGCCTAATTTTAAATTTTATAACTGACGATAAAGATAGTAGCCCAAATTTAGTTTTTGGGCCCTCTTATATACACTTTACTAATTTTTTTTATTTCTAAAAGCAAAAACGGTCCAAATTTGAGAATGCCCCAAGAAGGATTTGATCTTTTATGTAACACAAGGAAAAATATAAGAGAAAAAGAAAAGAAGGAAAGGAAATGACAATTATAATGGAATATAGAAAATTAAAGAAAATCGCATGTGTAAAATTAAATAGCCGTATAACAACAAAATTTTCCAAGTGAAATTTCCATTACAATCCGACAATATTCAATCTATGTTGTTGTTAAATATTTAAAAAGTATGTGTATGATGTTACTGTTCAATTGTTTTAAAATTTATATTACACAATTAAATTTTCAAATTTATAATTCATATACTAAAAATTTAAACTATAATAAAATTTTAATAGTATTTATTCAAATATCTATTAGATAGGGAAAATAAGTTGTAGCGCTTCACGGTCGATTTTCGTATCTTGTTGGGTCCCAAAGATGCATACAATGATTAAGAACAATAGATAATGATGTGATTCATCAACAATACATCTCTTTGGCGTTTATATGTTGTGGCAATGTGTGGTTCATTCAAGTTTGATTCATACACATGCAATACAATTTATTTTGGGAAAGGTAAACTCAAAACACTTGGATCTACACACAAATATAAATATTATTGTATTGATGCAGATAATATTCCCTGCAAATCTATATTTGATATTTCAGAAAATAAAACATTAATTTGGTATATTTTCCTTGTATTTAAGTTTTTATGTTAACAACAAAAAAAAGAAAAGAAAAGAAATAGAAATTAATGCGATTTACATTGTCTCAAACCGGGATTAAATATCTATTAATTTGTCTTTTATAAGATTTTTAATATCATTAAATTTTTCATTTTACAGTCTCTTACAAAATATTATGAAAGATAAGATTTACGCACAAGAAAACTTTGTGGTAAAACTTTTCCTCTTATCCCCACTCAACGGAGATTCTTTATACACCTGTCTTTTTTTTTTTAATGAAGTGATATGTAGAAAAAAATACAAAATATATACAAAAGCTTTTATATTTTCTTAAGTTTTTTATTTGTAAAATATTTCAGATAAATCATAAAAAACAAACATTATATATATATATGTATATGTATAACCTAATGGAAGACAATACGGTCAAAGTTCCAAGGGAAATGCTGTATCCCATGCTTTGCCAGTCACTATAGACATAAAAAAATATTAAGAGCAACAATCAAATAAAAAATAAACCCAATGTGGACCGTTAATCAAGGAGACATGCCTAATGATGTGATAATAATAATAATTTTATAACCATGCTTTAGCAAAAAGGTTCTTCTCATCCATCAACCTCTTTTTCATCTTTTAACAGGTTAGTTATTCATTATAATTTGTTAACTAAATTACGTATTATAATAACGTATCTCTATTAATCTATTCCTCCTCGTTACTTAATTATCTCCACGGTAAGAAAGTTATCATAACCATGTACATATATTCATGCGTCATGTGTGCCATGGCATAATGTGAAACACTCATATATACATGCACATTGGCATTTACGTGGATGATGATTATACCAATCTTACTATTATGAATACAGAAATCTTATGGTATATATAAGAACCCTTCTGTCGACACGCAAAAAAAAAATGGTCTTTTGACAAAAAAATATATGGTCGAAAACAAAATATTGAGAAAGATGAGGGGTCTTGTAGGAGATAATAAAAAGAGAGAAAAATAATTGAAAGATTTTTTTTTTTTTTAATGTGAACTTCTAATTTTCTCATTGATCAAATGGGTCCCTCGCCAAACTAACATATAGACTAAACACATGATGAATACTTGGGTGGGGATCAAAAGCAATCGAATTTCGAAATTCAAAAATATCAGAATACAGATGTACATAAGCTTTTCTACTTTTTCCACATTCTAAAATGTATAAGCATTCACATATACATGTATAAACACACACTATATATATGTATATCGGTAGACTATCTCTAGAGAAACTGACCATGTCAAACACAAGAATCTAATTGTAAGGAATGCAAATATTATATACAAGAATTTATATATATATATATACATATATATCTCGCTATATTATTTGTACAAACTAAAAGCATGAAAAAAAAAACTGAGTGAATGGGTTTCATAATTATTGTAAAACTTTTCCAATATCAGAAATTAGCTTAGCTTGCAAGCGAGAACATGCAAATATCTCCACAGACACACAACATACATACATATATATATATATGAACGTTGCATGTGAAGAGTGGAGCCTACGCACGTGACGAGAACATGTGCGATCCAACTCAACTCTCTAAACCCTAAATTATCGCAATAAAATGGGCGAGTTTATTGGTCTCTTCGTTATCTTTTGTTATCGCTAATGCTTTTATGTTGATTGGTATTAAAGAATATTACAACTCACTGCATAACCGTGTTTTGCTCCACTCCATCATCCGTGGTCGGAGTTCGTACATGACATAGATTCGGATTATCCGATCATATATAATTTGATTATATTCTCAATATGCAATAATATGAGCTTTCTAATTTACCACATCAATCTTCCACATAGTTTTGAATTCATATCATTTTAAAAAAATAGTTTAAACAAAAAGCAGATCAAGAAGATAAATATAAAAAATAAGAATAAAAAAAAAGTTGAATGTCCGAGGAAACAAAGGGAGGCCCCATATGGTCGTATGGTTGGGAGTAGAAGCTGCGGCATGTAACTTTTTTTTTTTTTTTTTAAATCTTAAAATTACAGAAACATACAAAATAGAGGAGAAAAAAAAAGGAAATATGGCAAAGAATATGAAATTATGGGAACAAACTTACTCTGCCCCCCACAAAGTAATATAAAATAATTTATTTTTTTAAAAAAAAAAGAAATTCAAATAATATGATGTGATATTGTTATTGTAATATGAAAAATCTACGGATCCAACGTCGTAACTGTACTCCACCCACGAAAACAAAAGAGAGGTCATATATAAAAGAAGGAAAAAAAGACAAATATAATGGGCTAGACCTCTCTCTATGGTCAAGATTTCTGTCCAGTTCAGACATTCTCCACGAGTCCATGTGAAACGGAATTAGGGTTCTATTAGTAATTAATTATCTTTGTCGACATTGACAGTGACTACGTTTATTATGTTTATGATATATTGAAAATTTATGCTTCTATCGTTTAAAATTTTAATTAAATATTTTTATAAATAGAAAATATCATAGTATATAATTTTATTTTTTTATTTTTTTTGTTCTAACAATTTATTTTGATTTATCGATTTGTCTCCTTTTTTCAAAACAGGAGAATATATCTATACAATTTTTTGTTGTGTTAATTTGAAAAATCTTCGAATCTTCGTCCCAACTATATTTTCATCATAATTAAATTATGCATCTCATCTTAATGACCATCCGAACTTAGGATTTAAGAGAAGGACATCCCAATTTTTTTCGACCAATTTCATCATTCGACTAATTCTGATCAAGAGATCGAGGAATCTTGAGAGTTTTTTTATTAACAAAACTCTAAAATCTTATACATCTTTTTTTTTTCAAGCTACCTTCACGTATATATTAAATGAAATTGGACTCCCAACAAAACTAATGTCAACAAATATATATATATATATATATAATCTAATATTAGATACATAAATCATGCTATGTAAATTTCGTTTGATTATATATAGACCTATGATAAAAATGAGCCCGTTTCCAAACATGTGATTTGTGTAGAAGAGATGGTTACAGAGTTACAGATATTAATATATAATGTTAGCGATGATTGATTGATTACTTCGAGCTCTCGGAAGTGTGAGAAGAAGCCTTTGACTGACGCAGAAGCTTTGGTCCCGGTTCGATTTAATTAAACCGAGAGATTTGTAGAAACCACAAGACAAAACCGAAGATCATATCGGTTAATTATAAGAGATCGGTTTGAATCATTTGATATCACTGTGTGTCCGTAAGATTAGAATTCCGTTTATAATAATTCGGATTCAGTTAATATAAGATAACTTTATTATGTGTCGGTTTGAAATTCGATTGGGAGACATTATATATGATATTTTAAGATATGATTAAGCTTATGATAAAAAATAATTTAAGAGTCCCTTCTTTATTCAGATTAGGATACTCAACGCTAGCAATGGAGTGGGAGTCCTCTAACCAAAGCAATGCCACTATTATAATCACTGATCCAATTTATAAAAAAATAGGGAAATAAAATGAAAATGAAATATTTATAATTATAATAAAGAAAAAGGTAAGATAAACGTCATTATAAAATCGAGATTAGTTGGTGGGGAAGTCAAATGATGTGAAAACGATGTATTAATCACTTGGTATATCTTTCGGCGGGAAAAAGGAGTAGGGTTTATGTTGACGTAAGACGCAAGCAATCGTTTGTTCTTTCACCTTTTCCATGTGTATATTTCCATTATTTCGGAAAGTTTGCAAAATATGAATTAATTGTATTTTTTCCATAAATTTTGAAAGTCTGTAAATACGATTTATGATTATATTGTAAATATTACGACAAAGATATATTCAAATTTTAATGAAATATGTTATCTTACGGATTCAGCTTTGTATTCAAATGTTTTAAAATCATAAATTCAAATCACATTATAAAAATACTGTATTATGTGGTGGAGCCCGAGCCAGGTATGAACACTGTTGCAAGAGTTTGAATTAATACAAGCCGACTTGTTTGTCACGCACTACAGTCGCGAATGTTGGAGACGCGCTATCTTAACCGTTTATCTAAAGATCAACGGTTGAGAGCGCGCGTACGGAGAGTAGTTAACTTGAACGGGACAGGAGAGTATTGCAATTTCTTAATTGATGTCGCAGCGCAGAGAAATCACGTCCCTTCCACATCCGCTGTTGTTTCGTTAATTTGTTCTATTTCAAAAAATGAATAAATACGGACGTGGGAGGGCATTATTCAAAGGAGTTAATGGAGGGGTGTTGCGTCCACGAGGGACGCGCCGCCCTAACGCTGGCGGATAATGACAACGGCGTCTTTATTATTATTATTCACTAAAATTCCTTAATTATAATCAATTAAAAAACCATCGCTGTGAAATCATTGTCAATTATACTTTTATTACATAAAATTTATCTAAAATATTTATTACATAAAGATATATAAATTCAATGTAATTTTGGGATTTATAAATCGTGTGTAGTTTGTAAATTTGTTTTTTATAGTTTGCAAAAGCTCGTTATTCTTTACAATGGAAAGCGATGACTGTCACAACACTAACGGCGCTGTATTTCTGTAATTTACATTAAGCATAAAAACTTAGGTTATGATACCACTGAAATAAACTCTTTTTTAAAATAAAATAAAATCAAACAATGCAACTACGCATGTATTATAAACGTGGGTGTGTATCTATGTTCAAATATTGTCACGATTAATTTTTATTTATCAAATAAAATCAAAACAATAATTTTATATTTTTCTTATGTAATTATTAATGTTCCAATAATAATTTTTGTTAGACATTCTCCTTGGATTCTAATATCTTTGCAACCGCAATAAAAACACGACAAAAACACAGTATCGAGCTAATGGTCGGTGTTAGTGATTAATTATACTTAATTTCATTTACATTTTCATTTCAATAGTACCATACTCTAAAACAAATGGCATAAACACTAACAATGAATAAACGTAACGTAATTAAGTAGGCCTTGTTTTGAATATTGTTCATATGACTAATAACCAATGATTAATCAAATGTGGCAAAATAATATTACAAAATTACACAAAATGGTTGGACTGAGAAATTCCACCGTTATTATTAGAATGATAACAAAATAATTGTTTCAAAAATTGCACTATTTATTTTCGAATAAAATTTGATTTGAAATTTTATCATATATTTTATTAAAATAAAAAAAAACAATATTTTATAATGAATATGGATTCGATTCAAATTGTTATTTCTAAAAATTTCAAAACATTTATCACACTCTTAGTAACTTTTTCGTAATACGTGTTTTTTTGTTACTTGTAACGTAAGTAGCATAGTTTTGTCACAAAACTCTCGTGTTTTGTGTTAAATGATAAATATTTAAATGTGTATTAATTACGTTTATATGGCATTTATATATATATAAACAGGTAAATGACAAATTTAATTATTAGTTTGTTTTAAATTAGCCGTTGTTTTTTACATGCAAATGATACTTTCTTCGAGGTAAATGTGTGAATAGAACAGCACCGGGTCTTGTAACATTTGCGTTGTGACCAACACAGTTTACATAAATTAATTATATTGTTTTTCTATATAATCCTTTAAACATTGTATATCCATTATATCTAATGAACATTATAATAAAATATAATTACAAATCAAACAAATTCCACCTAAAAATGAACTTCAATTCGTTTATCACAATTAAATGATCGAATTAAGGCATGCAAATATTTTTAATGAAATTTCAAGTAAAAAGAAATAGACAAAAAAATAACTTTACGATAATTAAATTAAAATGATTAAATAACGGGACTCGTGTATTATCCACGTATTGGCCGAGATATAACCGTTATAATTTGATTGCCACTAATTTCACGAAAAGTATTGTTGCAAGTTAAACTATATAATATATGAAAAAATTCACCAAAAAAATAATGAGAAAAATATAAAAATAAAGATATCAAATAAAAATCATAAGATTTTTTTTCGTTTGCATTAAATTAGTGGAAATGGGGAATAACTTATACGCGAAGAATCACATCTCGTTCCTTGATATGCCAAGTGGACATTACATAGGACAAATGTCCATATGACATATCCAACTAATCAGATTACACCACGTGTCCATGCCACGTCATACCATCGTGCAGAGCGGTTAAGATATATTTGGTTTCCATTGTTTCGGCACCGTTAAATCACCCCCACCACGAAGAAACCCAACGGAATTAACTTAGAGGGGCAAAACCGATATTTCCTCATTCGAGGAATTGATGAAAGCGAAGCGGGTCACGCGCTCGACAGTCGACACACCGATTAGCCACTCAAATTACAAGAATAACCCTGGGAGATAATGTTCATATGTAGAAAAAAATTATAACGTCGGATTTTCTGTATTTTTATGGTAGTTTGTTTCAAACCCCGCTAGATAAGCTTGACAAATAAAAATTACCTTTTAAATAATTCATTTTGGACTCATTCAATGTATTTTATAAAATTACCATGAAAAGAAACACGGTTCAATGTACGGAAACACATGTCCTTTTATTTTTAAAATGTAACCATTTATGGTTATTAAAAAAACATTAATACACGAGAGCCGCGTAAATCTGAATCCAGCGAGAGGGGCATTTCAGGAATTTCTGAAAGCACGTGCGGGGAAAAGAGCCGAAATTCCATATTAAGCCCTGTCACGTGCTAGTCAACGACGTTTAAAGATTTTCCGATGTGGGCCCCACGAACAACTTGCATACATGGCCATAGTAGTGGGCCTACACTAGCCCATGCGCGTGGGCATCACCTGCGGACATCAAGCGCGTGACTTATAAACCCTGACGGTTTCCCCCCACCATCACCACCTCGTCTTTTCACTTTTTCTCCCTCTACAAATACCTCACTCTCCCGAGGCGTTTATCTCTCCTCACTAGTCTCTTCAATCTCTTGAGTTTTTAGGGTTTTTGGGTTCTCCCTGGGGCCCTGAGATTTCTTACGAAAAGAATCGAGGGTCGTTTTCACAATTGGACCTTAAACAAGCAGCAAGCTCCGCCATTAAAACCCACACCCGTTCCTCTGATATCTCTCTTAAGCCGTCGTTTGCCCTTTTCGTTTTCCTTTCGCTCTAAATATCATCTGTTTTTTTCCTGATTTTCTGACCATGGAGCCGAGTTTACTCGATGATGGCGAGTTCTGGCTTCCTCCTGAGTTTCTCTCCGACGAGAACTTTCTGATGGAGAAGGAGAACAAGGTGTTCAGGGGCATCGACAACGGTGACGCGTTCGGGTTCTGGAAAGGTGGTGGTGGTGGGTCCAAGTTGTCGTCCCCGTACGAGTCCCGCCCTGGGTTCGCGGCCCTCGGGTTAAACTCGAGTCACGGCTCTCCGGTCGAGTCTCTTGTCGGTTCGGCGGAGACAGAGAGTGACGAGGAAAACTACATCGCTGGGTTGATCCGTCAGATGGCTAACTCTACCTTGGAAGATGATTTGTCCGGTGGATTTGGTGGTCACCACAATTTCTTAGGAGATGACTACTCAAAGGTATTCCTCAGAGAATATCTCTCTGTTCCTCATTATTTTTCGATTTCTCTCCATTTTGAGAGCTTCTGTGGTTTAATACCTTTTTCCCGGTGATTTCCAGGGGTTGAATCAGTCAGGTTCGCCGCAATCTACTCTCTGCGGCGGCGGAGTCAGTTGCGGTTGTCGGAATCTGTCTGCTCAGAACTGCCAGGAGCGAGTCCCTTCGGCGGCGTGGAATCTTTACTGCGCCGTCGCCGAGGAAATGGCCAGGACGAAAATCAACGCCGACCCGTATGGCTTCAATCATGGCGGAAGAGGACCTCTCGGTCCGCACAGTAAGCCATCTCCGGTTCCCGTCGCTGCTAAAAACCCTAACATCGGCTCCGGCTACTACAACCAACCTTCCCTTCCTTACCAGAAGCTTCAGGCTATCCAGGTAAATTACCCGAATGCATACTCTGTTTCACTTCCTCTGTTTTCAATATCTAAAATCCTGTGTGTCTTTATGTTTGGGCACAGTTTCAGCAACTGAAGCAGCAGCAGATGATGAAGCACCGTCAAGTGATGCAGAACAGAGGAAGGATTAATGGAGCCAACAATGGACGTTCTGTGGGCTTGTATCCATCTGCATGGCCTAATCTGCAACATGTGCAGAATCCCCGTGACGGGTCAGCCATGCAGGCCGTCTTCCTGGGCAACCCCACCGGAAAACGTGGGTCGACCGGCACGGGTGTTTTCTTGCCCCGCCGTATTACCCCTACTCCTTCCGCCACCGTGAACCGGAAGAAGCAGAGTAAGCTCCACTTTTCCATTGATTTATTGTGTTACTGTTTTATTCCAATATGCTCTTCGTCTTAATGTGCTGATGAGTTGTAATCTGTTGCAAAGCTCTTTCGACGGTGTTGGTTCCGGCGAGAGTGGCTCAAGCCCTGAATCTGAACCTGGACGACTCGGCGGCGCAGCCTCAATTGCACCCTCAGGCCGGTGTTAGTGGTGAGCGATTCGATACACAGTCTCACTTTATTTGACATCTGCAGTTTCTAACCCACTTTGTTCTAAAATACGTAGATGCCTCGTTAAGGCAGAGGAGCAACAATGGCGGAATGTCGGGGCAGAAGCGCGGGGAAACCAGGCCAGTGGTGCCATCGAACGAGATTCGGTTGCCTTCCGACTGGTCTTACTGAATCTTTTGGCTTCTGGGTTTGGGTGATTTGGGTGTTTTAGGTTAAGATGAAAAGGTTTGAAGATTTTGCGGATTGAAAAAAAGAAGATAGAACTCTAAAGATGGTGCGGAGTAGTGGGTAAAAGTAGTGTAATAGTTGGAACTAGGGATATAGATAGTGGTGCAAGTTTATGCAGAAGATGAACAGTGTTGGGTTGAAGAAATAAAAGGAAAGGGACAGGGACGAGGTTTTGGTCCGTGTTCCAGCGTGAATGGCCGACATAGGAGCCTGAGAGGAGATTTTTTTTTTTGTTTTGGTTTTTTCTTTTGAATAATATTTTTCTGGTAAACTGATGGGCGTAGAACAAGGGAAGGAGGAAGCAGAAGAAAGACGAGGGCTTTTGATTTTTGATTTTATGGGTTAGCCGACGGGAGATTGATTTTTTGTTTGTGAAATATCACTCTCTAAATCTTTTCTTTCCTCTCCTTTTGTCCTTCGAAAAGTAATAATAAAAGAAAAAGATTTATGTTGAATCTTTTTTGCTTTCTAATAAATCCATTTTAAAATTATTCAAAAAAATTACTTGGTGTATTTAAAATGGGAAAATATGTCATTCGAAATTGATATTTTAATTATTTAATTGAAGTAATGAGATATATAATCATCCGGATCTATAGAGTTAGTATACCGCAAGGTCGATAAAATTGTTGATCAATCTTTTTGGCGCAAAAAAAGATCATGTTTTTTCCGGAATATGTTTTGGGGTCTTGTGCGAAAAATCTTTACATTTAGAAAATAAATATATTCAATAATATTTTCCTTGAATATACAAAGTCTTTTTTTTTTCTGTAATCGTCTGGCATTTAATAAATAAATAAAATAAATATTTATCACCTCTTTTTGTCGGCCTTTTTCCTCTTAGGTTAGGATAGACGATTTTGTTTTCTTTTTATCTATAGATTCTATTGTATAAATAAGTAAAAATAAAAAAGAAAATCTATTTACCATATAAAGGTAAAATATGGTAAATTTGTGGAAAAATATAAAACAATATTATATAATACATAAGAAGAGTGATGTTTCCATCTTTATGAACAAAACATAGATCTAATTAACATTAGTAAAAAGGGCTCAACAGTATTAAATTTATTAAATCATATTTGCTATATTGCATTTGTGGCCCGTCATTATTAGCTTGTTATTTTTCCTTGTTCGGAAGCTAAATAAAACACTTTTAGGAATTGGGGAATTAAATATTAGGAAGTTATCTACCTACAGATTTCGAATTTAGGTATATTAAAAAAATTATAAAAACAATATCACATAAATAAACAATATGTTAGAATTATATTAAAATGTAGGTAGGAACAGAAGAGGTGGAGAAGTGGATTTGACCAAGTGTCGTGACGGAGAAACTTGTCCTAAGCCATTATTTTAAAGGCTTAATTATCATATTCGTAATTAATGATTTATTATAATAATCTCGATTTGCTAACATTACTTAGCTGTTTCAAATTTGTATTGGGTTTCTAACCAAAATGGGCACTCGTTGAAAAATATCTTCTACTATATATAGATATACAAAGCTTTGATTTGAAAAGGTTATTTTGGATTTTTGGTTTTAATTTTTCATTTTTGTTTTCGTTTTTTATTTTTCACTTTTGGATTTTATAAATTTGTAAATCTAAAAAAATATAATTTTTAGTTTTTAATTAATTTTTTTTCATAAAATAGATTAAATAGATTTCCATATTTTTAGAAAAACTAAATTTTAAAAAAATTGATTATCAATTTTTTGAATTTTTTAAATCTAAAAACTTGGAAAGTTATTTCCATACCAAAATCGAATAGATTTAGTTATATATTTTTAAAAATAAGATTCTGATTGATATTTAATGAAAAATTAATCTGAAAAATTCTGAATGAAAAAATTGAAACAAAACATTTTTAATAAAAAATTTAAAATATGATACAAAATTAAAAAGATAAAAAAATCTAAAAAAAAATCGATTTTGTTCAATTTGAGTAGAGGGTCGCCGTCGGTCAATCCTTTTCCAATTTTTTTTTAATAGAATGAGAACTTTCTTAAAAAGATTTTATACAAGATGGTAATTTTTTAATCCAGTAAAAAAAAGTTCATTATTAGCTTAGGACAAAAAAAACAAGAGTCGTAATTTCTCTGTCAGTAAACTGCTCCGAGGATTCTCTTCCTATTCACGAGGCCATTAAACTTCTTCCTTATTATTCAAACACTCAAATCATTTTTTCAAATTACTAGTTAATTAAGTTATGGATATCGTTTTTTTTGCTATAAACAGTTTCATTTGAAAATAAATGCTCCGAAAACTCTGAACAAGCGGGAAATGTGAATTTTTAAATTTACCATAGGAGAGAAAAAAAAGTAATTAACCATCAGTTCAAAAAAATATCTAATTTTAAATATATATTTTTTTGGGTTTTTATTTCTTGAACTTTTGGCAAAAAAAATAATCAGAATATGTGCATATATTTAGGTACTTCAGTACCAGTTAAAAAATCGGTATTTTTTTTAATATTTTAAAACTTTGAGAAAATCCGAATATGTGCATTTATTTATGTCTAAAAAAAACCCCAACATAGACTACCAAAACAAAAGAAAATAACTTAAAAACATTATTGTATCTAAAATTCCATTACATTTAATTTGAGCTGTGATTCCGGTCGGGTCCGGGTCCGGGTCGGGTAGGCTTGTGTGTGGGGCCCACATTGCTTAGAGAGGAAGGACTTCAAGCCTATTGGGCCTTTTTCTTTCAGTGACCACATTAAGCCTAGCTGTCAAACGGCCCTTTTATTCTGACACGTGGCACCCATTCATGCCCTCTCAATCGACCTCGGTGCAACGTTGCTTTGCATTTCTGTGTTTCTTTTTCTTTATTTTCTCGTAAAAATATAATTTAAATTCAATGTAAACTAATACGAATAATATGTTGTTCAGAAAAAATATAAAGACTATTAGTAAATGATTAAGAAAATAAATAAATTATAAAAAATATGAAATCAACATGGTTTTTTTTAAATCTGAAATTCTAAATAAACAAACACACAAACTGTTGAAATATTAAACCGCCGTTATGGTAATTTCGAATATTATATGCGTTTTTATTATTTTTTATGACGTGGATAAGTCATGCAAATTTTACGGTATCTTGCAGACGACATTCGAACCAAAAACGTGTCTAATAAACAACTCACATGCAACTAATTCAATAACGTACCAAAAGACGGTTGATAATGGAGCGTTGTGAGTTTTATACGGTAATAAATATATAAGATAATGGTCTTTAATGTTTAGTTCGTTTAGACAATCTTCAAAAAATACGTTATATATAAACATATCTGGTTTAGTATTATAATCCTTATAACTCATAAATTTTTTATTAGTTTTAGCTTGGATAAAAATGAATAAAAATCAAAATTAATCCTATCTGTGTCCAATAAAAACAAATTCATGTCTCTTTTTGTTATATTATTAATAATCCCATACGTTTTAAATATTCGCTTATATATATATATTATGTTATATGGTAACAAATTCGTAAGACAATAAGTCTTTAACGTTTATTTCAATCTTAAAATGATGTGAAAAAAATATATGACCAGATACGTATAGATATATCTAAATTAGTATTATTGGAGTGATGTAATTCGATGTTTTTAAATTTTTCTATACGTGTTCCCAACTAAAATTAAAATAATTTCTTCAATATATATTTTTTATAACAGTTGCGAAGATATCTTTTTTAAATCTTTTTGAGTATATATATCAATATCAGATTTACGTTGGGAACGACCAAACCCACGTCCGGTTCACGTCCGCCAACGGGCTGAACCACGTGGCTCGTCGTGGTTTCCACGCGCGGTAGAGGTAGTTTGGTTGGGTCTTTTGTCGGTCACGTGTGATGACGTGGCGGATTTGTGTACGTTGGATGATGGACCCATCCCGGTTTCAAAGGTTTCACACGAGCTGCATGCATATGGATGCCCTACTGCCGTTGGTTTTGACATCATCACGCGTTTTTTCACTTGTTTGTTAATAAATTTCACATTTGCTTTTTCACATGACTCCATTTATATCGTTTCTATTTTTTAATTTTCCTATCTTGTACCAAATTATTATCATATTATCTGATACAAAATCTATTAAATCAAATACCATTAGATTAGCCTCCATTAAAATTAAGTTAAATAAATGGCTTGTTTGTATATGTTGAAAATCAAACATTAGATTCATGTTTTGATACCAAACCAACTTATTCGAGAGGTATAATTTGGATCTGTATGCATTGTAAGAAATGAAAGCTTTATCATTGTATTTATTTTTTATGGAAATTGATTATACAATTTTCATTCCGTTTAAATTTTTGAATGCAAAAATTTAACCGCGTAACACATTAAAATGATTTATTCGTAACAAAAACATGGTACAAATCCATAAATGCTGCTTTATATTTAGGAACCTATTTATTTTAGGGTGACCAATTTTACAACCACTGTCCTTTTTGTTGGATTTTATGGCGGAAAATAAAAATAAATGCCGAAAATGGATGGAATTAAATTTCACATGTAGAATATTTCAAAAAGCACAACATTTGCTCAACTAACCGCAACTAACCATCTCACCGAATTTTCATTTCATTTTTTGTTGTGTAGTAAAAATTCAGGACCACCACCATTCTTCGGACATTTACTGAACAGTTTTTTTTTTGTACACATGAAAGTAAACATTTCTGAAATTATTTACTTGTTTCTTTTTTTTTAAATATAAACTTTTAAATTATTTTTCGGATTTGTATGTATATATTTTTAGTGGGCCGTTTTCCTTAATGAAAGCCCACTTATCCGTATCAAGCCCATTAAGATTTGGCTGCGACCCATAAGGGAACGGAAACGGCTTCATCGGGGATAGATCAACGGCTGTGATTGGCTGCACTGATGATCAAATATTAGCCGTCGGATTTGCATTATCTTTCTCGCTGACTGATTTGACCCATAGTTGTTGAACTAAACCAGTACGTGAGAGAGAGAGAGAGAGTGGAATCGGCAATTTCCTCTGGGATTTTGCGTAGGGCTTTCGTTTCACAGTTGGAGATCTTTCTCGCCGAGCTTGATTTTCTGATTTCGTGTTTGATTTCGCTGTGGAGCTGCGGGTTTGAACAGCGATGGCGGTGGGCAATGAAATGGGACAAGATTACGCGCCGAAGAAGAAGAAGTCCGAATCGGAGGACGAAAAGAGGTTCGTTTCGTTCAACTTCTGAGGAAATCTGGATCTGAATTGACGTTTTTAGGGTTATAGGGTAATGGTTTTGTGTTACTGGGAATCGTTTCTCGATCAGGAGGAAGAAAATTGTTCCTGGGAGCTTGATGAAAGCGGTGGTGAGGCCTGGGGGAGGTGAATCGAGCCCCACGAATGGCGATCAGGTAAGGAATAATTGTATGTTTCTTGCCATGGAAGAAACAGTTTTTTTTTGTTGGGGGGGGGGGAGTGTTGTACAAAGAGACAAAATGGAAAATTTTGATGCATTCGCATTTTCTCAGTTGACTTATCACTGCACTGTTCGGACACTGGATGGTGTTGTTGTGAAGTCCACAAGGTCCGAGTATGGAGGTGAGATTACAATTATGTAGATCGATGATAGATTTGTGGTCGAGTTTTTTAGGGTTTTGATCCATGGTTCGATACTGTAACAGGCAAAGGTATACCGATAAGGAATGTATTGGGGAAGAGCAAAGTGATTCTTGGATTGCTAGAAGGAATTCCCACAATGCAGAAGGGTGAAATTGCGATGGTATTCTGAACGATACACATATTCATTCTAGTTCCAACTCTTCTCTGTTTTGTCTTCCATGGAGTTGATATCTGTCTCTTCTCCTGGTTTCATGGTCTGCTGTTTGAATAAGATTTCTTCAATTTCCTTTTGGTCACATGTAATTTTGGTTATGCATAATCCTTCACTGGGTTTCTGCGCATTAAGAGGTCAATCTTTTGCTTTCAGTTCAAGATGAAACCCAAAATGCACTATGCAGAAGTGGATTGTCCGGTTTCAGCCCCGAATAATTTTCCGAAGGATGATGAGCTTCACTTTGAGATTGAATTGATGGAATTTTCAAAAGTCAAGGTATGATCCCATCGCAAGCTGAAATAATCTGCATTTTATGCACTTCAATCTGTTGGAATGAGTGTAATTTATTTATATCTTAAGATCTTGTTTCCTGTTTGGTAATATTCAGGTTGTCAGCGATGATTTGGGTGTTGTAAAGAAGGTAAGCTTTGGTCTTCCATTTTTCTTGTTATATGATTTGGTTGGGCACACTGTAAATCGGTAGCATCATGGAGAATATGCAAAAACTAGAGTGACATTGCCAAATCTTTCTTGCTTCCTCCTGATTGGTTCACCGTTATTTTCCTTTCACATGGGCAGGTAGAGAAGGAAGGCCAGGGCTGGGAAACTCCCAGAGAACCCTATGAAATTAGGGCTTGGTAACAAGCTCTTGGTCTTTCAAGCAACTCCTTCATCAGCTTCATATTTAGTTGTTTTCCATGCTGAACACAAACTTTCATTCTTATCTAAAAGGATTTGTTTTGTTCTATTTTAGGATATCTGCTAAATCCGGAGATGGAAAAGTGATCTTTTCCCATACTGAAGGAGAGCCTTATTTTTTCACATTTGGAAAATCTGAGGTGGGTTGTTTGCAGTCGTTTTCCGCTTACATTACTTCAGTTGTCGTGCTGACTATATTTTTTATCGATTAGGTAGGTGCCGAAAGGTCTTGAAATGGGAATTGGAACAATGGCTCAGGAAGAGAAGGCAGTAATATATGTTAGCGACCAATACTTGACCGAATCTCCTTTGATGCATATAAATGAAGGGGTTGAAGAAGTTCATTTTGAGGTGGAACTGGTCCACTTCATTCAGGTAAAGCAAAGAAGAAAAATATGATCCTTTTATTACGTAATTATTTGTGTGTCTAAGATAAGAGAGAGAGAGAGAGACGGTGGTTGGAGATCTGATTTCAAGTTCTCATTTTTAAGGTGCGGGACATGCTTGGAGATGGACGTCTCATAAAGCGTCGTATTCGTGATGGAAAAGGTACTGCCTTCTACTTTCTGTTGAATGGTTTTGAATCTGATAATCTGATTGTAGGGTATCCGATAAATTCCATATCTTGTTCTCTATAAATTTCGTCTTGTTGATAGATTATTCTCATTTGCAATGTCTCACCTTCTTGTTAGGCGAGTTTCCGATGGATTGCCCGCTTCAAGACAGTCGGTTAAGTGTCCACTACAAGGGGATGCTTCTCAATGAAGAGAAGACTGTTTTCTATGATTCCAGAATTGACAATAACGGTCAGCCTCTGGAGTTCAGTTCTGGAGAAGGACGGGTCAGTTTCTCCAACTTCTGAAAGAACTTACCGATGCTCTGTACACTGTTTTGATTCCGACATTATAAAACATACGGAAACTTCAAAAGTTTTTGGTGGTTGGGTTTTTACTTGCAGGTCCCTGAGGGATTTGAGATGTGTGTTCGTTTGATGCTACCTGGAGAGGTTGCCCTAGTTACTTCCCCCCCTGATTATGCATATGACAAATTTCCAAGGTCAATTTGTAACTTTCTAAAGGACATTCAACATGATTGATGTCTATATATAATTCTTGTCGGATAAAGTCACACGGTTTGATTGTATCCTCCCTGACATAACTAGGCCGGCTGGTGTTCCTGAAGGTGCCCATGTTCAGTGGGAGATTGAACTTCTCGGATTTGAAATGCCAAGGGTAAGTTCTGTCTCTTGTGCTTATTTTTACCAAATTTAAAAGGAAACCCGTTGTTGTTCTTGTGCATGAGTTGCAAATTCTTGTCTCAGGACTGGACTGGATTGAACTTCCAGAGTATAATGGATGAAGCAGAAAAGATCAGAAGTACGGTATGTTTTCAAGTTACTGTGTTAGGTTCAGAACTTTGTTATACGGGAAAAGACTCAAAGCCTATCTGTGCTCTTAATATTCATTTGTGAGCATTTCTCTTCAGGGTAATGGTCTTTTCAAGGAAGGAAAGTTTGAACTGGCGAAAGCTAAGTATGAAAAGGTTAGTAATAAGAGGTTCTGAACTGAACTAATGTAAAGCACAATCCTTCCAGCTCGGTGTTTTTTGCTATTGTATACTTGTTTCAAACCGGTGAAACAAAAAACAAAAACAGGTGCTCCGGGAATTCAATCATGTTAACCCCCAAGATAACGAGGAAGGAAAGGTTTTTGCCGAGACCCGAGTAAGTTTATGGTGCTCGTACAATATTTTGCATAGTTAGAGATGAAGTAATTTCTCTTATTGTCGGTGTTTCTCTTAACATGCTATTAGAACATAAGATTGTTCTATTAATTGACTTGTTCTTTGTACTTTTTTGTTTTGTTTTTTTGCTGTGATCCTTGGAAGAACATGTTAAATCTGAATGTTGCGGCTTGTTTGCTTAAACTTGGAGAATGGAGGAAATCTATAGAGACATGTAATAAGGTACGACCTCATAGACCATTTCTCTGATACTTCTCAACTCTTCAAAGTTTATGCACATTTTTTTTTCTTCTGAACCTCCCAATGCAGGTTCTAGAGGCAAACCCTGGACATGTAAAGGGTCTGTATCGACGTGGAATGGCTTACATGGCCGGTGGTGAATACGAGGATGCTAGAAATGATTTTAACATGGTATCATGGTTGACATTACTTGTGTTGTTCTTTTTTTTATAATCAAACTTTGTGATTATATATTTTCATTAGCCTAACCCGAGGTTACGTACCGACGTCCATGTTCATTCCGCTAACGCTATTTAATCGGGCTTCATCAGATGATTAAAGTCGACAAGTCGTCAGAACCCGATGCGACATCCGCCCTTCTGAAACTGAAGCAGAAAGAACAGGTTAGCTTTTTGCCTTTTTTGTTTCTCTATTCAGTTAACCGGGTAATTGATTTAAGATCCCGTGGGTGTGGTCGTTTCGGGTTTCGGTTGGGGTCGGTTGTATTCGAGTTCGGTTATTTCTGTTTTAGAGAAACTATAACCATTGGGTTTTAGTAAATAGAAGTACTGTTTTTCTTTTTCTGTTTTCAAAAACAAATTCGGGTTTCTTCGGTTTGGGTCGGTTTTTATATCGGATTCGGTTCAGATATGGTTGTGTTATTCTGTTCAGGCCGGTTCGGGCATGTAATTATTAACTGAAGTTAGGACTTCCGATTCAATAATAATAACTAGGCCGGACTGGAGAACCAAACACTGTTTCCTGTCAGTATCGATGAGCTAAGTGTCATTTGCAGGAAGTGGAGAAGAAGGCGAGAAAACAGTTTAAAGGGCTCTTTGACAAGAAACCGGGTGAAATATCCGAAGTGATAACGGAAACGAAAGGCGAGTCGTCCCGAGAAATCAGCGAGGAGAAAGCAGACGAGGAGGAAGAAGAAGAAGAAGAAGAAGAAGAAGAAGAAGAAGAAGATAGAATATCGAAAACGAAGAGAAGCTGGAGAGAGAAGGTATGGCCCATTCTGGTGAATGTGTTCCTCCAGATAGGCCTTCAGCTCGGCGTTGCTTTGCTCGGCATCCTCCTCTTCAACTTCTTCAGCTCCAAGTTCACTTAGAGAAATACACAGAAACGACGTCGTGTGTTGCTGCTTGCCCGCTGCATAACGAGAGGGCTAAATGCGTCTTAAAAAAGATTATTTAGCTGGAGAAAAACCAGATTAAATATTTATATATTATATTAGCAGAGCAATAAATGATATATATATATATATGTATATATATGTATCCCCTTAATGCAAAAAAAAAAAAAAAAAGGAACAACACAGGCGATTTTATCAAAGACAAAAATGAATGAATTTGAGTTTCTCTTTTTATTCAATCAGAATCAGATAGAAAGAACAAAACCAAAGCCCAGAAAATCTCTCTCTTTCTCTTGTTGTTGTTTTCGGGTTCGGATACACCCGGGATCCTACCCATCCACCCGACCCGTTTTCCGAAACGCCCGTCCACGGAAAACGGCGAACCCTAGTGCGTGTCCGAAAACGGCGGCCAGAAAAATGCCGCCGTTAAATGATACGACGGCGAGGACGACCAGGTAATTGAACCCCGACCTGACTCCGTACATCGCCGTACGGAACGCCGTCCTGGCGAGCTTGTCGGCGCCGGAGATGGCGTCTGCGTCGGAGCAGCGAGTGAGCCACTCGGCGAAGAAGGCCAGCGAGAAGACGAAGATGATGGCGAGCGCATACATTCCGCGGCTCGAGTCTGGCCAGCCATGGAAGAGCACCTCGCATTCGTATCCCCAGTAAAACGTCGGGTGTAGCAGCGACGGCCTGTGTGGCGTTTGCGTCTGCGTCTGCGTTGTGGTCGTGTTCCAGGCTCCAACGACGTCGTTTTTGCTCGCCATAGTTTTTTTTTGTCTTTTGTGTTGTGATGAGATTGGATTTTAGGGTTCTTATAAGGAAGATATTTGATATTTCAATTTCTTTTCGGTACCCCACAAATTATAATATGCCATGTCTATTTCATGAAGCAATCCTAAAGAGAAATTTCAAGATTTGCTTGTCGGATTTTTCTTCTCTTTTTCTCCTTTCCGAAAGCTGCACCTTGAATAAAAATTTCGTTCAAATTACAAGTTTGAGAATTTCAATTTAGAGGATACATATTTTTTTTGGTATTATTAGAGTATACATATTATGTGAATTTATATGTAATTAATAGATTTTCCACTATTTATGTTAAAAATTTTCATATTTCAACGTATTTACTAAAATTTAACGGCTAAAAACCACGTTTTTTTTACATATTTATCGTAAAAAAAAAGTAATAAACGTGACTTTGGGATTCAGTTATTTTTTCCTGAGTAACAATTTAAAACCAAAAATACCGAATTATAACCAGAGAAATATCATTGGGCCAAAATAGGCCCAATCAAGGCTATAAGCTTCTTATTATGGGCCCTTTTAATTGGAATAAATCATATCACTAAGGCCCATAATACATACGTCAGCACGTGGATTTTGGATAGTGTTGGAATCCATAACAACAGAATTTTAAATAATATATAATTATATTTTAAAATATGTATTGGATATAATTTTTTAAATTGAAATTAAATTTTTTTTTTTGGGAAAATGTATGTAGTTGTGTGTCAAATTTTTATTTTTTATAAAACATGTTTATAGTGAGGCATATATACACCTATTTTCTGGAGTAGAGAGAGATCTCGTATAATATATTTCGAAATTCCTTTGAAAATTTATGGCCTTTACTCCAAACTGAGGAGGAGAATCTAATTTTAGGGTTTATGAAGAAATAAAACTCAACACTTTATTATGGGGTAGGATAAAGCTAACATGAAACAAAAAAGAACCCTCTTAACAAGTTTGAACAATACTTTTTTTTTCTTTATTGGCATTTTTTAAACTTGGAATTCGATTTTCAAAAAGACTAAAAGGGCCGTCAAATTTTTTTTTTAAAAAAATTCCAATGTATCTATCCCATATCATAACTTTCGATTTTTATTTATTAAAAAAAAGTATTGATTTTTAATTATTTTTTAAAAAAGTTATAAAGAATCAATTTTTCAAAAATTTAATGATATATGTATGTATCCATCTATCCCAAATCAATTTTGTATATCCGAATTAAAATTTACAAGCTCTACCAAAACACAAACGTGTGAATACCCTTTTAGACTCGTATTCATATAAAACCATTCTGTCCTGAAATAACAAAAAACAAAGTTCTTAAAATCTGTATTGCCCAAAAAAAGGCACATGCCTTGGATTTTTTTTTATGGAGGTGATAGGAAATTATGATTGTCTAATTGTCTAAAAGACAAATTTGGATATAATTTGTTTTTACCTTTTTTGTAATTATAGATTGTGGATGTACATACTCCCGTATTGGAAAAAAGAGAGGGGGGTTCGTTATGATGGGAACAAGTGGGTCCCATTGCTACGCATGGGATTTCGTACCATTAAATAATGACACGTGGGCCCTCCGTCACCCTAACCTCTCTTTTTGACCGTCCGATCAAAACAATACATTTGCCATCTTTTATATATATATATATATATATATAATAATTAAAATGTTAAGTTACTTTACTTGTGGAATAATTAAGCAATTAATTAGTTAATGAGCTCAAAATAACTGATACTGTGTATGAAGTGCTCAGTCTGCGATTCTCTCCGTTTCATTGACTGTCTTCTTCCTCCGCTTCGGAGTTTTCGCGCCATTCCAAGTTTCTTCTTATCTTCTCTTCCAGAATATCCGATTTTCTCTGGATTCTTCGCAGGTATGTGATCTTCATAATCCCTGTTTCTCCGAGTGGGATTTTTTTCGCGATCCAACTTTTCTCTGTTTTCATCGCCGATCATCTGTTTGGCTGCAAGGAAAATGGAGAGGGAAAAATGTGAGGTTCGTGTTTTTTTTTTTCATCGTTGATTTGGCGATCGATGCCATTTGCAGCTGGTAACCGGAGGTTGTAGTGAAATTACACTTTTTCCTCTATCATTTGGTTAGATCTGAAGAACAATCGGATTTGTTTTACGAAGTGCCTCATGGAAGATCTGGAAAATTACAGTTGGATTCGTTTTACGACATTGCTAAGAATTGCGTATGATTGCGTCTATTCATCTCCATCGTGCTTTTTCTCGCGTGAATTTGAATGCTATGTTGGAATTGGATAATCTTTGCTGGGCTAAATTTGAAAGGAAAGCCAAAGAGAAGAGTGTGGTCATCCTCTCACCTTGTGTTTTCCATTGTAGGAGGCTATAATGCACTTATTAGAGGGGATCCAGTCTTCCTGAATGGTGGAATCGAATCATCTCTTATTGTGATTGCTTTGAGGCTGCAGATTTTACGAGCTCGCGCTCAGGCAAACACGACACACCAATGAGTCTCTAAGATGTCTGAGGATAGATTTCCGTCGTGTCAATCGCGTGGAAGCGTAGAGCATCGAGGTAGGTTTAAAGGAAAAGCGCGTAATGATGCAAAAGTTAGAGATTGTGAAAAGGGCAAAGTAATGAACAAGGATGAGGTCGTGAGGTACATGTTGAATCCTCCAGGATATCTCCATGGAAAGGAGAGATCAGAAAATTTTCAAGGAAAGGCCCTGAGTGTAGGGGTTCTGGATTGGGAACGCTTGGAAAGATGGAAGCAGACTGCCGCTGAAGAAACCAAAGGATCATTGCTTAGTGATGCTTCATCCAGTGGCGTTATTACTAGTTCAGAGGAAACTGCCTTCACTTCACTGAGCCGTTCGAGCTCAGTTTCTGCAACTAGCTGTGGTTATGGAGAAGGGAATCACTTTTCTACCTGTTCTGGTGCTAGTTTATCCCACAAGTCCAAACATTTTCGAGAATATGAATCTGCTTGTCAGGGCAAGTGGGAAGAGAAGAAACGGGTACCGTGGGATGTTGATTCCTTCAACCGGGACTACTCTGGTTTGTCAGGCAGGTTAGTCAGAAAATTGGAATTAGATCAGAAGTTTAGACCAAGGCTTGAGAACTTCTCTCCGGACACGAGACATCACAGTCTCACACTTAGGTCGAGAAAATATGCAAATGCTATTGATACTAGTACCAAAAAGAGAACCGAGCCAACGGCGGTTAAAGCAGATGTAAACAAGAAAAGGTTTGACAAGATTTTAACGTTACACACTGCTGCTATACAATCTGGCAAGGAGGATGTGTCTAACGCTGAATGGCTAAAAGCAAGTTTCAGAACTGAAGAGAGCACATCAAACGGGACAACTGAAATCGACCTTTCTCATCAATCTCAACAAAGGAAGCCGAAAAACATTGTTCTTCTCCGACCCAATAAATATGCTGCAAACTGTCACGGGGAAAAACATCAAGCTTCTCTGGATAAGAATCTGTTAGAGGAAATGCAAAGCAAAGTCTCCACAGAGTTTCTCCGTCAAGAGGATAATCACTCCTCTGAGGAATTTCTCCGTCAAGAGGATAATCACTCCTCTGAGCTTAGATCGAGAATCCCTCATTCATGCCCTCTACTTTTCAGCCATCAGACAAATGCAGAGCTTGAAACCAGTTCGGAGCCATTATCATCTGAAGCATCGAAAACGGTTGAATGTCAAGACAATGGAAGTGGTGATACGGAAGGTAAATGTTCAAAACCGATATATTTAGAGGATGGAAACCAAAAAAGTGTCGGGAATCCATGTGTGTTGGGCCAAGAAATACCCAAAGTGGTATCAAGAAGAGGAAGACATGCGTTGCCTAACCGAGGTTCTAGCTTCAGTTTTAGCCAGATGGGTAGAAGTTTCAGCTTCAAGGAAACTTCATCCGTCCCCTCGTCATCAAGCCCACCTCACGTTGTTGCTAAATCGGGTCTATTAACATCTGGCACCTCAGTTTACAGCAATGGAAAACAGAAAGGCCACAACAGGACTAAATCCAGTCCTTTGCGGAGAATGATAGACCCCTTACTGAAACCTAATCACGAAACCCGTGTCCCAAACCCGAGGCCAAACAAATCACCTGAAAACGAGAAGAAGATGAAGCAGGAGAATTCAACAGTCCGAGCTCTATTGCAGTTCACTGAAAGAAAAGGTGTCCACTTATTTCAGTTTGTGGTTGACAACAATAACAACAATGTCCTCGCAGCCACCCTGAAGAGTTCAGATTCTTCCACAAAGTTTTACACCTTCTATTCCGTACAAGAAGTAAGAAAAAAGAGTGCAGGCTGGTTATTAGGACAAGGGAACAAAGACAAAAGCCATGGCTTTACATACATGATCATCGGTCACATGAGGACTTCAACCACTTTCTCATCGGATTTCACCACTCGGAAATCAGAATCCGTTTTGTTAGACGTTGAGACAAACCATGAAGACCAAACTATGGAGGTTGCAGCCATTGTTGATGAGATGGACTGCTCATCTAACCCTGACAGTGATTGGAACACAAAGATCATACTCCCTGGTGGGATCCACACTCTGCCAAAAGACGGGAATGCCCTTTTGCCTTTGGTTGATCGTTGGAAATCCGGTGGAACGTGCGATTGCGGCGGTTGGGACGTAGGTTGCAAACTTCGCGTTCTTTCCTATGGACACTCGAACCATTTCTCCAAAGGGTCGAACTCGAAACCTCGCACAAGCAACGGAAACAGCTTTCAATTCTTTGATCAGGTACTTTTCTTCTTCCCTGACCCGATTGTTTGGTAAATGAAAGAATCTGCATTGTTAGAGTTTTGGATTCTATAATGAATATAATTGGAGATAATACCAAGATCACTCAAAACTCTTTTCACTAAGATCTGATTCCTACTATTCAATGGATTCAAGAAGAGTATATTACCCCACTTTGGTTGTTGCAGGAAAGTGACAAGCCGACATTAACACTAGTCTCACTCGGAGATGGACTTCACTCGGTTGAGTTCGATGCATCGGTCTCTCTCTTACTAGCGTTCTTCATCTCCTTAACAATAAGCAGTCGTGAAGAATCACTTGTTATCGGAGATGGTCACATCAAGCATAAACCTCCGATTAAATACGCTTCCTACCCGCCGGTTTCCCCGGTCGGCCGAGTCTAGTCATGGGTCTCGACCGATAGCTAGATGACGTGGCAGTTCCCATACCTCTATGTGGTGGCTTCTGCCATTTTTTTTTTGTCAGAGACGTACATCAGTAGGAGAGGTTCTGTTTCAGAACAACCACCATCAGCAGGTAAGGAAAGTTCTTAGTATTGAAACTGTGCATAAAAAACTTTACTTTTGCAAATCACATGGATCTACAATGTTTATATATATATATATATATATATATATGGATAATCGATAAGCTCGTAGA
>NW_010962392.1:1892885-1909430 GCF_000463585.1 Tarenaya hassleriana | reverse complement strand
CTCCCACCCGCCGCCGGCGAATTCTGATAATCGATAAGCTCGTAGATATGTGTATATCGGCTCCAGCTAGCCCGTTTTGGATTTAGTTCAGCTGCGATCCATTTTTCACGAGTTAGAAAATTGGTGACTCGGTCTCGTCGGTTCATGAACCAAATAAAAATTAAAAAATTAAAAATAATAATAAAATTTAAAATATTTTTTTATAACCTGCGAGCGGATTCGTCTGGATTTTTTTTCGGATTTAATTTTTTTAATCCAGATCAATAAAATATTATTATATAATTATTATGTTGTTATTTTATTTTAATTATTAATTAATTAATTTTAATCTTATGTGCTTATTTATGTGGAGTTTAAAATAATATCACGTCAGATTTTTGTCCGTATTGCATCGAGAGGCTTATATTATATGCTAAATTTTATAAAGTATATATATATATATAGTGAGCGAGTATAACTATAGGGTTTATTTAGTAAAAAACAGGGTATTTCTTTCACTTTTTCCTATATATTATATAACATAAGACAAGTTGAAGAAGATGAAAGTGAGAATGCCCCGTGTTTAATTCTATAACTTATACGAACAATAGACCGACGTACAAGTCATAACGGTTACATAATAAAATTGGACAAGCGTACCAATTTTTGCGACGAAGTTTTAAAAAAATGTGGAAGGGAATTGTATGAGGCCCGACAGGACAGTCTTTTAAACGTATCCTTGATGATTGTCATTGGCCCATTTCCTTTTTCCTATTTTCAACTTCTGATTTCTGGGCTTTCTTCCTCCCACTAACACTGACCCATCTAATTTCGGTCTAGGGTTAGAATTCATGGAAGACGCACAGCAGAATTTCAATCTCCCTTCGCTCTCGTTCTTTCTCCGAATCTGCCTTTTCTTTTTCCTCTGAAACTGAAGATGGCGCCGATGATTCAGGGAGTGGCTGCTGTCACATTGTCCGCTGCATCAGGTTTCATTCGTACGGACAGATGTATTCTCTACACGGTTTTCCGATGTTCCTCTCTTTCGTTTTGTCGGAGGTTGACTTATTCCGCAGTTAGAGACTGCGACAGTTCGTACAGAGAACGATTGAGGTGTGGGTTTGCTAATGGTAATGTTGATGATGCCGTTGCTTTGTTCCATCAAATGGTAATGTCTAGCCCCCTCCCTTCAATTCTCGATTTCAATAACTTATTGAGTACGATTTCCAAGATGGAACGGTACGATATCGTGATTTCTCTTTGTAAGAGAATTGAATTGCTCACGGTTTCACATGATCTCTGCACTTTGAACATTCTAATAAACTGTTTCTGCCGCTCTGGACAAGTAGTCATAGGTTTTTCAGTATTGGGAAAGATCATGAAATTGGGTTATGAGCCTACTGATGTCACATTCAATACCATCATCAATGGATTCTGCATCAGAGGTAACATTTCCGCAGCATTAGATTTAATGGAGCGAATGCTGGATGTGGGACGAAAACCTAATGTCGTAGCATTTACTACGGTCATCAAGGAACTTTGTCTCCAGAGTAGAATTCATGAAGCTGTCACTTTGCTTGATCGGATGGCAGAGAAAGGCTGTCAACCCAACATAATTACTTATGGTGCTATTATAAATGGCATTTGCAAGTTAGGGGATTCTTCTTTAGCTTTGAATTTGATCAAGAAAATGGAGGAAAAGCATATGATGGTGGATGTCGTAATTTATAGTATGATTATCAATCGTCTCTGCAAATGTGGAAAAATAGATGGTGCACTTAACGTTTTTAGCAAGATGGATGATCGAGGAGTTGCACCAGATGTTGTTACCTATACCGTTTTGATAAACGGACTTTGTAGTTCCAATAGATGGAATGATGCCTCGCGGTTATTGAAAAATATGGTCGAAAGGAAAATCATGCCGAATGTTGTTACTTTCACTGGATTAATCAATTATTTTATTAAAGAGAGAAAGTTTTTAGAGGCGGAGGAACTATATGAGAAGATGATCCAAAGAGGTTTGGTTCCAAATACCGTCACTTATACTTCGTTGATTGATGGGTTGTGCATGCAGAATTGTGTTGATGAGGCGAGACAAATGTTCGATTCTATGGTTACCAAGGGATGTTTTCCAAACGTAGTGACATTCGGTGCTCTCATAAATGGGTACTGCAAATCCGACAGAGCAGATGAGGGTATGAAACTCTTAACCGAGATGTCTCAAAGAGGATTGGTGGCTAATACATGTGTTTACAACACTCTCATCCAAGGGTTTTGTCGAGAAGGCAACCTTGATGTTGCTAAAAAACTTTTCCTAGAGATGCAATATCTTGGTCCTCGTCCTGATCGTATAACTTATAAAGTTATGCTTGATGGTCTATGCAAAAATGGAAAACTAGAAGAGGCATTGGAATTATATGACAAGATGGAAAAGAGTGGGTTCGACCTCGATATAGTTGCACATAATGTTATCATCCATGGCTTGTGTAAAACTGAGAAAGTTGACGAGGCAATGGTGTTGTTTAATCTGCTTGTCTTTAAAGGGGTGGAACCGGATGTTATGACATATAATATAATCATCTCCGGACTTTGTGAAAAAGGTTTACTCGGTGAAGTCCAAAAGTTGGTCAGAGATATGAAAGAGGGTGGTTGTTTGCTGAATGATCGCATTTATAACACAATCATACGAGGTCATCTGAGGCATGGTTCTACATCAGATGTTATCGAGCTAATACGAGAAATGCGAAGATGTGGATTTTCTGCTGATGCATCGACCACGAGTATGATAGTAGATATGTTAATCGACGGTCAATTGGATAAAGGATTTCTGGATCTTCTCTCCTAGTGCCTCTCTTTATTTTCTGTCATGGAAACCACAAAGAGGTGAACTCTTCTGACCCACCTTTAATTTGTTAAGACCTAATTGAAATTTCATGTTTTGATGTTTCTTCATTACCGTGATGAGTTAACTTTTTGTCAGAGGATGGATCGGTTCGAGGTTAATTTTGGGTGTATTAGTAATGTAGTTTAGTAATATCTCACATTAGTTGGTCGGACAGGGGCCTAATATTAGACTGGAACAGTTCTTGAGGATCTTCCCTGTGTATATAGACACAGTTTTAGATACCTTTGCACTGTTAAATGTTAAAGCTATTGCATCAACTGAATTGGTTTCTGAATTGGCGCACTGATAAACACAGTTTCTTGTTTCTGCAGACAAATCTGGTCAGATGATGTAATGTTCGAATGGTAAGGCTTCCAAAACTGTAACTTTTCACATACTTACACATGTTCCGGGAATACACTATTCAGATGACAAGCAGCTCCAAACTCGTATATTCTCCTACTCCGACGCAGAGGCACCGTCTTGGACCAAACTACGTGCAGCTTCTGGTCAATGCTCCCAAGTACGCTCACCACAACCACCACCACGTTGTTAAGGTGAATTACTTCACGTCAAGGTATGATCCCGTTCGCCATGCAGAGAGGTATCCGATTCCACCTGCTATCTGCTCTGGAAGGCGCGAGAGGGTCAGTTTAAATATCTACACCACCACCAAATCCAAATTTTTCCGTGCATTCTCTTTGTGGAAATGTTCGCGTAACGATATTATGTATGTTTTTGCAGTGCATTATCGAGAAGGAGAATAGCTTCGAGCAGCTGGGGAGAGAGATACCGTTCTTTCACGCCCCAGACAGGTACTCTAAATATTCTTTCACGCCCCAGACAGGTACTCTAAATATTCTTTTTAATCGCAAAAGCCTCTTACAAAAACCGCCATTTCAGACACAAACTCATGAAATGCTCTGATCCTTCCATCCTGATATTACCACCACGCAAGAACGATTCATCTGCAGATGGATAGTGGCCTTGTCCGACCCTCGTATCACTCACGAAATCCGCTGCATCTGGTCTCAGGTTCTTACAATCCCTCTCCCTCAACGCAACAACAACAAACAATGTCCGATTTCTTTTAATTCCGGAAATTTTACCAACACACACCAAACCATTATCATTGATACGATCGAACAGGCTGATCAGTTGTTGGGACAGAAGTTGGGGAGCCGTCTAAACGTGAGACCGAGCATCTGAAGAGTTTAGGATGGTTTCAGGGTTTGTAGTTCGAAGAGGATGTTTGAAAGGAAAGAAGAAAAAGAAGCAATCCAATCATATATTACTATAAATATTATGTTTGCGTTTATGTTGTCTGAGTAATTGTAATGACAAAGAACAGGAAGAAGAAACCTTTGATGCTGCTTCTCTTTCTTCTTCTTATGTAATAATACATAAGAGCTCGAGTTTCATACAAAGGAATATCTGTGTACATATAATATAATCCTTCAAGAAATTTTTCTAATTTCTTTGATAAATAAACTTATTATTTTGGGTGCAATGAAATCATTGATAAAGAAACCTAAATGATTTTGGATAATGATAGATCTGCCGCGCAATCCCGACCCGAATGCAGAACAAGAATCAATCTTTGGACAAGAAGCTAAGAGTTATATGCGTGTATCTATCTATGTATGTATAGAGTTGATCCTCGGATGTTCATGTTCATGGGTTTCCATGCATACATACACCCAAGCACACGCCATGTCTGCACCCTCGGGAAGGTACAATATTTATAGATATAACGTATGTGTATGTATCGTATGTGTTTGTGTGTGTGTGTATATATATATACACGCAAATGTGTATGTTCGTTCATACATTGAAATGGAAGAGCCATGAAATGAAGAACGCAAAGACCATACACCCCAAGAGGAAATTAAGGAGGCGTTGGCCTTTCCGTACGCTTAGGTTCTCCGGCGACTGATTCCCTCCTCCGGCCACTGTCGCCTCCGTGGCTCCGCTGCTTCCCGCCTCAGTCTGCTCCTCCGTTGTCTCATTTGCTCCGGCCACGTTCCGCGCCACAGAGCGGCATATCTCACAAATCCTGTATATAATATATATATATATGACGATTATGTGGAAAATCAAATTATTCGGTTTTGGTTAATCTAAATTTGGTATTATAGTTATAAAAAAAATGGTATTATAATTTTCATGATGATTGAGAGAGACATACTTGTCACCTTTGATCTTGAACCAAGTCTCAGCACATTGTCTATGAGCAATGGCCAAATCATCCTTACAACAACACCCCAACTCAATCTCTCCGCCGCCACTTTCTCTCTCCACTCCCAACTGACAGATCCGACAATCTCTCACACCCGCCGCCGGCGAATTCTCCGACGACACTCTCCTCGATTCATTACAGTCGTTGGATCCTCCGGCGTTCGAGCAGAAGTAGGAGTAACACGAGCCCACGTCATCCTCGCCGTCGTAGAAGCATATGCTGACGTCACTCTCGTGATACGTCCCCTGTTCTATATCGACGTGCGGCATTGCCAAGATCGAAGCTTTTCCAAAACCCGGCAACAAAATCCCAGAAATTTCACGTGGGTTCGTCGAAATTCGGATTTTTTTTTTTTGTATTTTCAGAAATTGTTGAGATGAAGGGATTTAAATAAATGGGTTTGATGGATTTGGTGAAACCCTAATCTCCATTAATGCTCTGCTAATAAAAAAATCACATAAATTATTTCAACAACGAAATCAAAGAGAGAATAATGATATATGGGAAGAGGAACACTGGCAAGAAGCAGCAGACTAAAACTAAGAATAGAGATTTTTTTTCCTTTTTTATAAGTAAAAATAAAAACACGACGCGAAAGAAATGAAAATTATATTAAAATAAAAAAGAAAGCAAAAGACAAGGGGAGTAAAAAACAGATCTTCGTCGTCCTAAGCAGATTCTGTACGTCCGATGGTACAACGTCTTGCCATGCGTGATACGATGATAATATATCCAACGGCTCAGATTGCAAGATCATTTAGGCTTATATATAATTTATAAAAAAATTTAATTTCCTGATTTCGTGTAAACTACATCTGAAAACAGTTTTAAATTTAATCCAATGGACCGTATTTTCTTGAATTCGAAAACTTCAACCTCCTCTAGCAACATCCTTCGTATTATATATAATATATATATATATATATTGTGTGAAGAAGCTTTATAGTAAGTAGAGAATGCGAAACACAGGATTATGTCCCATGCGAAGGTGATGGACCACTCTGTGTACAGTGACGCTTTGTCTCTCCTCTTCCTTTGCGTGGGCAACGCAAAAGCTATCCTACATTCTATAATTTGTATGAATATAAATATTATGGCTTATATTACATATTTCTATATAGATATCATCTATAGTATACAAATATTATATTATAATTACATGTAATATATCAATTTAGAATAAAATTACAACGGAACCAAAAGTTTACATAAAAAGAATTTCCACGACACAAAAGATACGTCGAACAAGCAAGGAATATCAATTTATTACTAAAGTTATAAATTTTTAAAATTTTAAAATCCAAAAGAAATAAGAATCGGAGAAAAAGAAGAAGAAGAAAATAGTTCATGGACAGACCTTTTCTTTGTTCCATTCCATTGACTCTTTACCATATTATATTCTTCTTATTTTCTACACACATTTATTTAATAGTTTCATCATTTTCTTTTTTACAGCATTATATCTTTTTCAAACATAGATTGTCTGAATATGATATAAAAAAAAATACTGTATGATTCTAAAGATTCGATACCCATATGAAGAGATGGATCTAAGAATTTGTCTTATTAGAGTCATTATTTATGTTATCATTAGATTTACTTTTTGATTGGAGATTTGAAATCATATAAAAATCAATATTCTCATGGCTTGGTCAATAACTATATAATTATTCTTTATAATCAAATCCCTTTACTCTTTAGTTATACCATAAATTAATCCCCCCCCCCCGTCCCACATCTGATTTAATAATGTTTCAGGGGAAAAAAAACAAAAGATTCAAAGGTTTTCTATGTATTTTTCTCTATTCTCAGATGATTTGGATGTGCTAAAAAAAGATTTGATATATATATATATATATACATGGCTTTTTTCTATTGTTTCCTAATGAACCTTCTGGCCAGACAAGGAAAAGGACGGCTCGAACGCAGTTCTCGTTCTGCCTTAACAGTTTTATGTTCAAACAGTAGAAAGTGTTAAACAGAAACTGAGAGAGTATCTCTATGCTGAGTTTGTCTACTCATCCTATATATATATATATATATATATATATATATATGAACTATGATAAATTTTTTAGATATAAAATCGAATGAACTAATATACAATTGTATATCTGCATTTAATTTAATATAAATCTATTAGGTATGACTTTTTTAGAAACCTAATCAATTGAATCTTGATACAACTATGACAAAATATATAAATAATTGAAAAAATAAAACAAAATAAAAATTTATTTTAAATAAAAAATAAATCAAGTAGAAATAAAAAAAAAATAGTTTTCTAAACCGAAATTTTGATCTTTAGAATGGATGGTAAAAGAAAAAAAATTTAAAAATAAGAACGAAAGAACTTCACTCACGCGCCGAATTTTAGAATCGGCCAAAAAATGCCGATTTCGTGGGCATCGACTATGGTACACAATAATGATGCGCGTTAACAACACGCGATGTCAATGCGCGTGGGATACGGACGCCCAATGTGTTTTAGCGATTTAACCTTCCACGTCAGTGTCGTTGTGTTTTGGATCACAAAAACTTATTGGGCCTTCTAATACTATTTGTGGGCCTTACCAATGTTATATGGTGGGCTTTCTGAACGCAAAACTAAATTGAATTTTGTGTTTCCATTTATATAATATTACTCTAATTCATGAATATATTTTAGTATTTTTTTTGTGCTGATATGTTTATCATATAATTTTTTATATGCATTTTATTATAAATTTTAAACTAGTAAATATTTCGATATTAAAAAAGATGTGGCATTAATTGTGCAAAAAAAATTGAAAATCAATTATCTTGTCATTATGAAATCATTACTTAATTTATAAATTTTAATAATATCTAGGAAGATTATATAATTTTTAAATAAATGTAATACATATCATATAAATTAATCAAATTTATTTTATTTGTACTTTTTCATCATTTATTTATTTTATTGTATTTTAGTTGCCTATCTTTTTTAACAACTTGTATTACCTAATTTATTAATATATTTTTTTCTAAAATCTTATTATTGGCAATAAAATTTTAAATATGAAACATTCCAACAGCGTCCTTACTTTGAAGGAAATATTTTGTATCAAGCTTGATAGAACCAAAGCAACATGCAATCAATCCATTTCATATGCATAGGAAAAAGAAATTCGAAATTCGAAATTAAGCTTTTATTATTCTCGGCAAAAATGTGACGAAACATACCAAAATGAACCTCTCATTCTAACTTATATTATATCTCATATACGAATTAACCGAAGAAAGTATCAATCAATTCATATAAGGCGTCATTTATTTACGATTAATATGTTTATAGAATGGGCTTTCACATGGGAGCCGGAGCCGGAGCCTGAGCCATGTCGGAGACCGCGCCGGAACTGAGGATCTCTAACATCGAACGGTCAGGATTTGCCCGATGAGCCTCACACAGATCAGGTAAAAATGCACCTACATGCCATCAATCAATTAATCAACCCTTTTATCACATATAATAATTATAATATAATTATAAATCTAATGATACAGAATAAATCAAATACCTAAGAATATCGAAAATTAGAATAAACAGAATCTTCTAAAGTTATGAAAATATATTATCCTAATTTTGTAAAAACACATGAACGCTTGAATTGTCAAAAATTTCTCAATATATATATATTTCGATAAATGAATTTTCAACGGAAGAGTAGCAACAATAAAATATAAATTTTTTTAAAACGACTGTTAGAATATCTACATGTTGATATTCTTTCCATCCAAACAACTGATATAAAATTAGCAATTAAAGAAAATAAAATAAAAAATAAATATTTTTAGTTAAGTTGCTAACATCTTCGACCATATAAAAGCATAAACTCCTTTGCTTTGAGGGCAAGAAACAGCAGAAACAGTGTTCCACGTGTACGTAGAATCCACGAAACACACGAAGGCATGAAAGCAATTTCCTCTTTCACTTTGGGGCTTAAATTATGGTTTATTACGATGCTTAACTTCATTAATCGGCAAAGAAAAAAAAGAAGAAGAACGTTGTTATATAGATTCATAATTTTAAAATGGTTATATTTATTTAATGTAATTGCAATAATTTTAACAAATATAGTTAAATGTTACGACTTACAATCACTAACATTATGTATCCAATATTGTATTCAGCATGCGTTGCTATGTTACTTATATGTTACTATTATATGGTTCGGTTTATCACGGTGGAAGTTATAGAAATTATCTATCTTTAATAATATGGTTCTGTAAAATTTAATATTGTATCATATTTTGTTTTAAGCATATATTAGTTTCTATTTTTTACGAAAATTTTAAAAATCTTTTTTTTTTCTATCAAATGGTTTTGTGGAAAATTCACTCGTTATTGAAATGAGGGTTGAGATCCGTACCTTCGCCGACGGCGAGGTTGAAATAAAGATCGACGATGTTAGGGCAAAAGTCGTAACAAGCCGAGGAGCAAAGCTTGGCGGCGAAGCCCGGTTCGAGCAAAGCGTCCGACGAGATTCCGACCGTTTTCCGGTCAACCCCACAAGCTGCCACGCAATCATCCGTCTCCACGTGGTTTAGGATCCCCTCCACGTCGACCTCCGACGTCCGGCAGTAGAATTTTCCGGCGACGTTTTCCGTCTCCAACAAGCATCTTTTTCCGGCGGCCGATATCGAAAAGGCGCACGTTTTCGCCGGAAGATCCTCGCATATGATTTCCCCTATGTAACAAATAAAACCCCGTGCTGAATTTTATCAAAATATGAAACTGGCATATATATATATATAAACGTTGTGTGTGTATATGTGCATATGATAATGTTTGTAATGATACGTATACGTACCTAAAGCTGCATGGAGAAGAAGAGATGAGAGAAAGAGAGAGATTGGGAATTTGAATGAAGAAGACATTGAAGTTTTTTTTTTTTTTTTGTGGTGATTGAAAGGGAAGAAGAACAAAGAGAACGATGAAATAGGAAGTTTCTGGTGAGAGGGGCAGAGATCGCAGGTTGACGGGGTTTTGTGTGAGCATATATATATGTATATATAGGAGAAAATATTCGATTTTTAGTTTTGTGTAACATAAAATATTTGAGGAATTTGAATAATTAATTTAGAATAAATGGTATTCTATTAATTAATATATATTTTCGCGTAATCCTTTAAATCTTCCGTACACTTAACAAATAGAAAGGACACCAAATATGAAACATATCCCTAAATAAGGAAGAAATCTGAATGCATCGTACGTGAGACTTTTACAGTATTAGTCAATCTTTATATATACAGAAAATTAATTATAATGTTATAAATTCGGATGCAGGTAAATCATAATGTTTCTACATTTATAGATTACCAGTGAATATTCAATGTGAATCTTGAAAATTAACCGAACCCAAATATTTTATTACTCGTCGGTATTGGAAAAATATTGATTTTTATATTTTCCCACCTTATCATGAAAAATTGATACCGTATGAGAAATAATTAGTTTTTTTACTTATATATATATATATATATATATATATATATATTTAAATATGAGGCCCAATACCAAAAGCCCAATAGGTGATAAAGATGGCCAGACATAACTATCCAAGGCCCATATAGGTGAGATTGAGAAACCGATGGTCCAGATTTTTATAGAAATTACTGAAACTATATTTGCCGACAATGTGTCTACCATATATTATGATTCTATAGAATAATTGGCTAATGTTAAAAAAAAAAAAATTGAAAGAAGAAGAAGCCAAAATTTGTGAAATTTTAAAATTGGGATATCCCGAAATTAGATATTGATTTAGATAACATTTGAATAAATTATAAAATTGGGATATCCGCAATTTCACACAACAAAGTTACGAAATATAAAATACGATATTTATGAAATTAGATTTTGTTTATGCAAAATTCACATATATGAGTTTAAATTTTTTTATAATTGAAACGTTAGAGTACGAATTCAGATATGTAAAAGTTTCGAATAACTGAACCATATCAAGTGTCCACTCCCTTTCTAAACATTTATTCTCCGTCTCCACCATGAAATCTCTCTCATGAAACCCTAGACTTCGAGTTCTGCAGCATAATTCATCTCAATCCCGCTTCTTCTCTTCAATGGCGGATCTCTCTCTCTCCAGGTACTTCGCCATAACGGCAATTTCTTTCATTGCATTCTTCTCTGGAATCTCTCTTTCGGACGAATCTCCCCTTTTCTCCTTCCAAAGTTTCGGCAAAGATGTGAGCTTCGAGTCCGACATTGCTATGTACGGCGATGCCAAGGTCGTCGATGGCGATTCTTCGATTCAGCTGACTAACTCGGTGAGTTACAGTAGTGGGCGAGTCGTGTATAAGAATCCCATTAAGCTTGTCGAGAATGATCCCGAGCATCCATTCCCGGCTTCGTTTTCCACGTTTTTCTCGTTGTCGATGTCTCCTGGCCATGGAAGTTGTCTTGGATTTGCTGTGTTTCCTGCTCTGTCTGGTAATAATGGCACGATTAGGTCTTCCCTGTTCGAAGTTGAATTCGATACTTCCGCTAATGTCTCCAAATACGGAGACTCGAACGAGAATCACGTCGCTGTGCTCGTCGATGGCTCGGTCATGGAAAAGATTAGCAACTTCACTTCTGCTGATTTGGTCATGAACAGTGAGGAGAAGCTGTATGCTTGGATTGATTACCAATCTGATTCTAAAAGATTAGAGGTTCGATTCCGCAATTCAGGAGATGCCAAACCGATCGAGACTCTGATATCTTACTGGATCGATTTCTCAGCGATGGTGAAGGATAATGAGTTCATGGTGGGAGTTTACTCATACAACCAGAACTCTACCCAGACATACAATCTCCATTCTTGGAGCTTGGAAGTAAGGCGATTTCCGAGATGGGTGCACTCGTATGCTCTTGTTGATCCAAAAAGCAACAAACCCACATCGGATAAGAAGAGGAAAGACATGGCCCTGCAGATTCTGACTTGCTTCATTACAACATTTGGTTCCATGGCTTTCCTGTCCTTTGCATTGGTGTATCTCTGTAGATTCTTCCGTAGGGACAACCTCGCTATGGTTGTGCCTGAGGAATGTGGGCTTAAAGCCAAGGATTTCGAGTACAAGAAGATGGAGAAAGCGGGAGGAGTGGCGGTCAGTAAAGCTGAATCACAAGAGCCGAAACGAGTTGTGTGATATGTTTATTCTCAGTCAGTTTTCTTCCTCGTGTTTTTGTAAAGCTGTGATCTTTTTCCATGGTTCCAGGTTGTGCGATACTGTAACTTGTAACCCATTTCAGGAAATCCAAGTGCTTGTTGTGATATTAGTGTAACTCTTTGAATTGGCTTATGTTCTGAATTCATCAACTCTGATGCAGAAATTAGAGTCTCCTACTCTAGACAGCAAAACCCTAAAGGCCAAACAGCTGAAATCCAAGAACCCAGTCCCTCAAACATCATCAAGGGACATGTTTGAACAGATAAAACCCATTAAAGCAAGAAGAAAAAGACCTGTTTTTTAGATTTATCAGATCTCAGTGTGAATCGTACGGTGTCTGCATTTCCTGTTATCAGGTTTCAGATAGATAACGCAGTTTTTTCAAGTAACATCATCGATCTGATCAAACCCACAAGGCAAAGACTGGCAAAAAAAAAAATCGGATCTCAGATTGAATGAAGTTTATCTTCAAACCCTTTTAAGGAGATTTGCAGATAGATAACGCAGTATTTATGAAGAACAAAATATCATCGATCCGGATTTGCAAAATGGATCAAAGCCTCAATAAAGAATCAGATAGAACCAAGAACAGAATGAGCATCTCAGAAATGAAAACCCCATTGGTTTCTTCACTGCCAATCAAAGTGCAAGGATAACAATTTTCAATGATTCATCACCGATGCACCATTCCAAAAATTTCAGAAACAAGAACTCCAAAAATTGAGAACAAAAAAAAATGAGGCAACGTTCGATTGACAAGAAGAAGAAAAAAAACCCAGAAACCCTATTGAATCGATCAAACAAGTAAGCAATTCAACGAGAATTCAGAAGGGGGTTGTGTAATCGTCGAAGGGAAAATAAAACGACGTAACTATCCACGATAAGAACTATTGGTCTTGAGGAAAATTTATACAGAGGCGGCGACTGAAACGAAACCCTAATCGCCTGTTTGGGGGCGAAGATAATATTGATTCGTGAGATTACTAGTAGTTGTCGGGCCAAGATTTTGGGCCTTTTATTCTCCAATCCAGATCTAAGCCCATTACTTTCCAGACACTAACTGCGTGCCGTTTTGATGCTGGTTTCAAACCATACATGCCGTTTTAAACACGAAGTAGACTCTGGTTAGAGGGGTGGGGTGGCCATCCAAAACAAAGTCATAGTCTTTTTCTATTTGGGTTCAAGAAATTTCTTCTAAACCCTGTGTTTGTAGCAAGATTGGTGGAATAACGCTACAATGAATGTAAAAAAGATCACTGTGTGTGTGTTTCGGTGAAGGGTTTAGAGTAAAACCCCAGCAAAAATTTGCAAATTAGACCTTGAACAGAGACAGACCCATGTGACGTATAGTCCGCAATTTGGGGAAAGGGTTTCATTCAAATCCAGCAAAAATACCCCAACAAGCAAACTTCGGATTGACAAGAAATGTTTGGATTGAGTTCTAAAGATGTTAATACCTCCCAACTGAACTATCAACCGGAGAAGAGCTTGAAGACAATAACTATAGTGTTCAAGAGCATGAGGGGCAGTCTCATGTACTGGCAAGCGTTGATGAGACCGATCGTTTGGCCTTTGAGTGAGTTTCTTCTGCCGGTTTGGAGCTCTGATAATGTCCATCCTCTTGAAGCCAGGAAACGGTCTTCATTGAGGATCGCGAGTGCGTTTGCAAACAGAAGAAATCCTTCCATTAACGTCCAGAAACCCATGATTCTTCTCTCTGTGCCACAGAGATTTTTAAAAATGATCGGAATAAAGACGGGGGAGGATTGATGGAAAAGCAAAGCAATGGGCATTTCAAGCAGCAAGAGCATTGTGGAAAACAATCTAGAGAGAATATGATCTTTTTTTTCAAAAGAAAACGTTTATATCCTTGAGAAGTATGAGAAACTTATGAAAGAACACAAACCAATTTCAATACCAAAGTTATAAACCACTGCAGCAATTTAGAAATCTTGAACAAGCGTGGCCAAACGTTGATCCTCTCATATGATAGAAGAGATGGCAATACAGAATGTTGATCCTCTCATATGATAGAAGAGAAAGTGGATAAATACTGATCTAAGATAAATATCCTCGGAAACTAGAGGAGGGTTTCAAACAGGAAGCACTCAAGGACAGAACATCACTGATACAACAGTGCTTCAGCGGTAAGTTATAAATTACCAAAACAGAACCTAGGGCTCAACTCAACATCTGCAGGAAACAAGATCAATGATCCCAATACATTGAGGAAGATACTAGAATTGGTGTTTACTTCAAGTGTTGTTTGTTAGATTTCTCGCTTGATATGAATTACATGGGATTGGGAAGTTCATGTACTAGATTGGATTTCGATTCAAAAACACTACCTTTATTAGATCACGAGCCCTAATTTTATCAAATAGATCGAGGGTTGCTACCAATCTGACAGTATAGATTCCGCAAGACGTATTGAACCTTGATCACCGATCTCAACGATAGATCCACAAGCTAAAACCCTATACCAAACTGATCGATTTATTTCTTCATACAAACGAAACCTGAATTTAGCAACCACAAAAACAAAATTGATATCAAGGAAAATTACCAGAGGAGGAATCTCGAGTTCTTCTCGACGAATACGTTCAAAGACGATAATCGGCGTGGGAGTTCAGGCCCGGAAGCGGAAATCGGATAAGAACAATTAGAAGTTCGCAGATCTGCGCCACCAAAAACGTTGTTCCGAGAAGATAGACGAAATTCGGAATGGGCAAAATGGCTGTGTTCCCCTTCCCCTTCATATGTACGGTACAATTACCTTGCGCAAATTGACCCGCCCCGATAATTTAGGGTGGACCCGGATCGCGTAGAGACTCGGGCCGGGTCAGGACCCGGTATTTTATATATGTGTATGTCTATATAACGAAGGAAAATTGGATAAACCACGACACGGAGGCAAAAACCCATGGCTTCGTTTCTTCTTCATCTTCACCACTTCAGTAACTCGGCTCTGATCACGAGCCCTAGAAATGCAGCAGCTGTCCAGATACTGAGACCTCGAACGCTACGAACTTTAGGGCATATTTTCTGTACGGAAGCTTCCATGAATGGCGACTGTAGAAACGGAGCATGAGCGAGAGGAAGGAGATGAATCCGAGCTCGAGGGTTACAACGGTGATCCACCACCAGTGCTGCTGCTTCGGATCCGTATAGAAGGAATTCTTTCCTGTGGTGGGGTTGCACGATAACCCGATGCACCCCCGACATCTACACGCGGTGGGACCTACGGGAGATCAGGCGTGCTCCGGTGAGGACAGCCGTCGAACGTGGAGATCTCGCACTTGCGGCTTTGCGGGCCAGCAGCGTTCATGGGAAAGTTGGAGACGGCGATTTTGTGGCAACGAGTTCGTACTGATGAACAAGGGGAGAGAGTTCAGACGAGGGCTGTGAAAATTCGACGAGAATCTTAAGATTGCTTCTAGCTGAGCTTATCTGTCCTGAAAGAGGTAAACTTTCTTGACTCTGAAAAAGCATCAGTGGATTCTATCATATACAATTGGGGAACAGATATTTTGTTTGAGGAAGATATTGGTGCCTTCGTCTCTGCTCTTAGATCGGAATTAGTGTGATATGGTAATTGCAGAAGAAGAACAAAAGACATGGACAGTGTGTATGAATGTATTACCATTCAAATTCATGTCCAATGTACAATCAATTCTGAGTTTACTATGAACAATGTGAAGAAGAATGATGAGCAGAAAAAAATAATCCTACTGTTTAGCCCTGAAACCTCTCCAAGGATTGGATCCTCTGTGCTTTTTTACCCTTGGATTCCGGCATCAGCTTCATGAAAATTCTATGTTGATCATGTCGTGTCCCTCCCTGTATGGCGGAAATGATTCTACAAAATGTTCTAAACCTTCCAAGAAACTGGTATGTATACTTCCTGTCCTTGAATCAATATGTTTCAGTATTCCTTCCATCTCCTTGATTCTGTTCTTAGACCCGATTGCCAGATCTGCTCGGGTTGTTACAGATGCAATCAGGTTGAGGGTTTGCATAGAAATTCTCCTCCAGCCTCGGGAATTCTCCTGGCCTTCGCGGGTATGGAGCTCCATTCCTGTCTCTATGCAATCTCTTCACCTCGGAAGAAAACTCTTCCAAAGAAATCTCTCCCCCGTCAAAATGGTCTATTAGTCTAACGAAATTTAGCCTGAAAATCACAAAACATATCAAGAAAACACTATAGGAACCAGTCTCAGAGCAAAAAAAGGAAAGCTTTTTCCTGCTG
>NW_010962392.1:1875828-1892569 GCF_000463585.1 Tarenaya hassleriana | reverse complement strand
CCCCTTCAAACCTACGATGCCCTTGTCCCGCCTTAGCCATGTTCCCGTCATAAGTATACACGAAAACATTGCTTTCAAGAGCAACAATGTAGTCCAGAGCGGCAAGGCGGTTCTGGTATGGCTTAAATGGCTCTAGCTCTTCGTCGGTAGCTAGGGTTGAATGAGAGAAAACGTTAGGGTACTCCCTGCGAAATGCTTCCATACTGTGGCTCCCATAGATTTCGCCAGCAACTATGTATATAGTTGTGGAGGATGGATAGCCCATTGCCTTGAGAAACATAGCTGCCTCCCATGGGGACATTGGGCATCCACCTTGTATCCGTCTTTCTCTACTGTCAATCTCTTTCTCCTTCCAATGTTTAACACTGTACCTCATTATTCTCAGCTCCTCAGCTTCTTCGGCTGTAAGGTTATGGCTGCAGCCGGTAAAGGCGAGCATATCTTTCTCGTACCTGCAATGTTTAAAACCTCGTTTTTTTCATTCAGTTCCAGGGTATGAGAGACAGCTTCCCCGGAGATTTTTTGATCTGGGTTTATACCTCAAATGCAGAGCGATGTACGGCTGGCTGTTGTTCCTTAACCGGTTAACCAAGACTTCCCCAAGATCTTCAATCTCTCTTGTATACTTGAGTGCCCGGTAATTCGCCCGACATCTCAGCCGTTGAATTGATGGTGGCAAGCCATTGTTAGCCAGACGTGAATCAGTGTGAGTGAACTTCATAACTTTGTGCCGTTTCAACAATGGCAGCATCTCGCCTCTGTAGTAACTAGCCTGCAAATCGAGTTGAGCATTAACAGTAATGCTTTACTCTTTCATGGTGGAGAAGAACCTAATGTAAAGCACAAACCTTTGACCATGAAACCGGAGCCTTGAGAAGAGGCTTCTTCGCAGCATAACGAGGAGGCAAGTACTCAACAATGTCGATATCGTCTTTCATCACGTTCATGAAGTGTCTCCAGTCGAAAATATCTTTGAAGGTACTGCAAAAAGAGACAGGACACTTGTTCACATTCCAGTTTCTTTCATCACAAATATGTTGGTTTTTCGTGTAAAAGTGTGATAGGGATGCGACCTGGGATCAGTCCAGAAAGATTCATGGTCAAGAAGTGGAAGAACAAGAGTTGCATTCATGATTCTGGCTACTGCAGCCATGTCACAGATCTGTTCATAACGAACGATCCAAACACAAACAGTGAATTACCTTTAACCGCGAGAATCTAAAGATCCAAACTTTCGGGAGATAGACTCTCACCCCTGTTCTCATTTGATTCAGTCCTCCATTGGCATGAACCAGAAGATAGCCGTTGGTTTTCCGGGACATCCCTAGACAAAAAGGGTTATATCAGTTTCCAGGATTCAGACAACTTCTTTGAAGCTGAAAGCATGATTTCCGACGAAAGAGGAATACATAGTAACATACTGAGGTTGTTCTTGGGACGCGATGCACATTGGCTATAATTTCCGGTTTCCGGTTTCCTCCAGATTTCTGGAATCTATGGATCAAAAGAGAGAGATTCAATCTTCAAGCATTGCTGATTCAAAAAGGAAGAGATTGGATTTTTACAGTTCCCATCTCTAAATCTTTTGAATGCAATGCTAAAAAAACATTATCCTTACAGAAAAAGACAAGAAACTTCAATTAACCACGTGATGAATAACTTGTTTGGAACTTGCAGATAGAACCAAAAGGTTGCGACTTTATCACTGTTCTCTTCACAAACTATGAAGGGTCACTTCATGCATCACTCGTGGATTTGGATAACAATTTCTCAATCATCCAGAAAAAAAAAATGAAAGTCGAACGGAATTTTTGTATGGAAAAGTGATGGCATGATGACCCACGACAACGCCAAATTCATCGACTTTTTCTCCTCAAAGTCCACAAAATGAAAACTGTTCATCCAATGGAATGGAAGTGTGAGAATACGCCCGCGGAGAATGATGATTCTTCGACAGTCGTCTCAAATCGTCGATTGAGATTCTTCAACATTCTCCCTCAGGTTTTCTCACAGAGAATCGAATAGGGAAATCGGTTGGGATGTTTTTCTCGGGAAACAAACAGAAAATAAGATCAGCATCGACTAAAGAGAAGATGGCCGATTACGGAGAATAACCCAAAGACGAAAGTGATGGCGAAATTTGCTTGCTTTAACGGGCGATTGATTGCACGGAAGCCAGGGTAAGCCAGACGATGATCCTGAAAATTTTATCGGGAAACAAACAGAAAATGAACGCAGAACGCAAGGAAAAAAAACTTACGGGAAATCTCTCGAGGACACGCATTGCCTTGGAAGAAGCATCGTTTTCCTCGACAGCGCGTTGAGCCATGGTCCAATCCTCACGGAACGTCCGTACGAAGACGATCTCGTTCAGGTCCCTCCTGCGCGCGTTGTCCTCTACGCGCCCAACCCCCATGAACGCGACCTTGAAAAACACCGAAGCGACGATGAAAGCCACGAGAAAAGCCAAGATCCGACGGCCCACGTGCCTCCCCGATCTGAACCCTTGCCCGATCGTAGCCGTCGATCCTCCGCCGAAGAACGGAATCCGTATTTTGCGGAGGAGCAGTAACCGAATCGCCGGGAAGTGGTTATGGAACTGGTGGTAGTGGTCGTGGTGGTAGTGGGACCCACTAGACGATGAACCGGCAGAGGAGGAAGGAGATACGCATGCGTCGCCTTGAACTCCGGCAATATCTCCGCCGTCCAAATCCATCGAAACGACGGCGTTGCTGCCTCCTCCACCAGCGACGTCGACGCCGGAGATATTAACTACGTTGCAGTAATCGGAGGAATTGGAGAGTCGCTCAGAGGAGGAAAAGTCCAGCGAATCTCCGACACGGCGGCGCGTGGTAGTGGGTACCGCAGGAATCGACGCGACGACCAAAGGGTTGTTCGTACTCGCCGTCGACATGTCGTCGCCGGAAAAGTAACGGATCGCAGAAACAGAGCAACAAAAAAAAGTTTTTTTTTGCGCCTCCGATAGAAAAAAAATGGTTTTTTTTTTTTTGTTTTCTGTGTGTGAGTAGGTGATGTTATGGTTTTCTTCTCCACAGCCACCGCAATCCTCGGCCAAGCTGAGGCGCCGAATCTCTCTGTTTCGTTACGTAGACAGACACACTATATATACACACATGTATACGTACGATGATATGGTTAGAAATAAAATATATTTGATTTGGATACAACGAAACGAATATTGTTTTATGGGATATCTTGATTTTTTTCAATTGAAAAAGGATATGACATGTTTAATATATATTCTGAGAAATAAAATTGTTTTGGATAAAAAAGAATATTATTTTTACGGTAATTCTAAATCCTTTGGAAGGTGAATGAATGATATCATATGTGTATATGTAATTATGTATAGTTCAGATTTTATTGTTTGATATTCTGAAATTTACTTGAATGTGTCCAAAGATTCTAACAGCCCCAACTCATAAATGCAGTGAAACTTACCTGGACATGCCCGAAGATTCAGACAGCCCCGACACATAAATACAGTAAACTTGCAAGTTACAACCAATTAAATTGTCCCATTTATCTCTTTTATTTAACAAAAAAATATATTCTCTCTTTATGTTTCATTTTTTCACTTAATTTTTTCGTTTTAAAAATTAGAACTGTTCCTCGACAAATTTAAAATCCAAAAATTATGCATTTCTCTTTTTCTTCTGTTGTATTTTAATTTTTTTTTATATCATAATCGAACTATACAGAACATTTCTATCGTTATAGATAGTTCGTCGCTATGCTTTCGACCAATATATCGATCGTATATTTAAGACAAATTTTACTGATTGTTTTTAGCGGTTAACATATACCAGTATAAATTATTATGTTTCACATTCGTCAAAAAAAAAATTCTATGACGGATTAATTTAAAGGTGAATTCCGAAATTATTTTCACCGGGATTATATCTGCCCGTGATTATATCTATTATCATATATAAATTTGGTTTTATTAGATGTGAATTTGATTATTTTTTTATAAAAGCTTATTTTAATTATTAAGATTAATTCTATAAAATAAACGTTAGCGGATGTTACTTTTTATTTTTAAAAATGAAAAATAACAATAAACACAAATTAGAAATACAATATTCTTTTTTTTATTATAAAAAGGTGTATAGAAATACAATATTCTGTTTCGTCGAAATTGGAAACGCGGTCTGTAGCGAATAATAATAATGTTTTATTTTTAGGAACAAAAGGGGTTAAAGTATAAAATGGATGAGATTGATTCTTTATTTTTATATATCAGGACTATATATATATATATATGTATATCCTTGTTTCATTTTTATTTTACCCTTTTTGTATAAAACTAATAGCTTTAATTTATTTATTTTTGTTAAACAAAATCAACGTGGGAAAAAAAGGGAAGCTTTGATTTATTAACGTCCTCAATTTCACATTCGAACTTGCTTCTACATGCCATGTAATATTTAGCGTTTTACCTAAAAATGACTAAATAAGATTACACTAAAGCATAAAACCGAATTAGAAATAATTATGAATTACATCCGTCAAAGTACTTACGTGCGAAATGACATTTGGAATTACAACCATGCATGCATGCATTGCACAGATATAAGATACGTGAGCAAAATGCGATGCATATTTTATACCTTATTGAAAATACATTTAACAACATCAAGAAAATACGTATCCGCAAATTTTATGGATCTTCCTAACGTCGGTCCAATTATTCATATATATATATATATATAGGATAAGGGAGACTCTCACACTATTTGCCATGTCAACTTAATTACAAGCAACTTAAAAAAAAGTAGATTACTTAAGCAACTAATTGTAATAAATTAATAAAAATGTATAAAGTTAGGCAATGTGAAGAAAAATGTGACCCGAGGTATTCCATTACACGTGAATGAACAATTTTACAAGCAACTAAACGACAATGCCTTATAAAACTTGGTCGGTTGATGATGATGATGATTATACCAGATATATATTTTGGGTTTTAAAAGTTATAAAAGTGATATATAATATCACTGTTAACGTGATATAGAACTGTCAATAAAGAAAAAAAAACAATGAAATAAAATAAGGAGGAATATTGCGATGATCGATTTCGTTTTAATTAGTTTTCGGAACTACTAAAAATTATGAAACTCATAATATTAGTTTTTTTATAACAGAATATACACATTAATTACGCATAACTACGTTACATGCACATCTATTAATGAGGAATCTAAATAATGTATTGTATAATTATGTACTCTTTTTAGTTTCATAATTATTGCAATTGACCGTCCGATTGCCCACTACATACGTTAGCACGACACATCTGCCACGGCACCACGTGCCAATTTCCCCTTAGTTGCTATCATTACAACTTTTAAAAGAAAAGGAAATAACGTTATAAAATGAATTAAAATTTTCATTATTTAAATCAAAAGCGTCATATGGAATTTCATTTTCATATGATTGTATTTTGAAAATTGTGTAATCGCTTGAAAAACCATGTACAATTTGCATTTACCTACAATTCAATTCATCCCATTCAATTTTATTATATGTAAATGTAAATTAATACACCACAATAACGATTTTTAAACCTGTACAATATTTACCTAAAAATCAGGTCATATATAAACTTCAAATTAACTTTTTGGGTTTAACCGACAGATATCTTAAATGAATTTGAATAATACATAAGTATATCTAAATTGGTTTTAATTTTGAAAACTGGCTGAAAATATGTTTTTTGAACTAAATTAATTGAATTCGAATAGAATATAAAATAATAAAAAAAACATCTCAAATTTAAAAATTAATAATTTTATTAATTATCGTAATTCTAAATAAAAATAAAATCAAAATATAATAGATATAATCTTGTTATCTTATGGACAACTATATATATATTTTTTTAATGAAAATCTTATTATAAAATAAAAAGACATATTCAAATAAAATAGCTATCATGTGAACCAACTTAGATTTGCCGGCAAAAATGAAATGACACGTACCCCCGCCACATAGATCAGCATCCTCTCAGCCACCGACACGTGGCATTAAAGGAATAATTCCCCGATTTCTTGCCGGTTGGCCAAAGCACGACTGGATCTGCTAGATTCATTGTTGTCCGTTGGATCGGAATCGGACGGCAGATACACGATATCAACCATTACATATACATGTGCAGTTTATCATTGTTATAAGCTTCTTCTAACGAAATAATTTATGTTGCATCTTATTTGCCACATGAAATTTTGAATAATGTAAGGCAACATTTTATTTTTTTATAGGTAATAACCCGTCGTACATCTCGGGCCGTCTAAAAATATAGCAGATTTTAAACCATTTTATTATTTTTAAAATTTTAAATGTAATTTAATTGGTTTCTGAATTTATAATTCATATTCTTAAATCAAAATGAAATTCTTATTGCCACATGAAACTTTGAATAATGTAAGGCAACACTTAAACTTTTTTTCCCCTTTTTCAACCTTGTCACCATAAGTTGTGAGAAATCAAAGCCCCGGAAAGTAAATTTGTACACATACATATTGAAAGTTAGAAGAAGAAGAAGAAGAAGAAGAAGGGATCTAAAGAAAGCCTTCAATGCCACGGCCTGATTGAACTTCTCTGTAAACAATGAGGGCTTCTTCCATGACATTAGCCTGAGCCAACAGCTGAGCCCTCTTCTTCCCCGAGGGATGCGTCGAAAGGTAATCCCGTAGAGACGAGTCTCCCCCCAGCTTCCCCAGCTTCTCGTACACTTTGGGTGCTACTCGTGGATCGTACCCCGCTGACGCCAGCAGGAGCAAACCGATGTAGTCCGCTTCTATCTCCATCCTGAAAGCGACCCGGGCAAATGCTTAATGATCCGAGAGTCACATGAAGAACGCGAAGCTGAACCTTAATGGATGAGAAAAAGTAATCCCAAAACTCGCTTTCCTCAATCCTCATAGGTAAATATTTCAGGCTTAAGCCTCGTTCCACGACGGAGGAGTAAACAGGAGTCGGAAGCAAGATAACATCAAGATTCAAGGGGGCTACTGCTATTGTGATGTTTTGAAAAGATGGGGGAAAGTGACTTACTTTCTGGAGAAAGGAAGTCTCAGGAAAAGTGCAGACATTGTGTTAACAAGATCGGGCATGACGAACTGATAGAGAACCAGTTGGAGGATCGCAAACCATAAGTTCTTCGTGATTCCCTCTGCAACATGCCGTGCAACAGCATGACCGACCTAATCAGAGAATGAAGCACAGAAAAACATCAGCCGAGAATCAATCTTGGATTGTGGACAATGATACCATATTACACACGAGAGATCATGACAATAATACCTCATGCCCGATTACAGTGGCAATCTCAGCATCTGTCTTGAAATGTTCGAGCAAACCAGTGAACACGACAATCTTCCCAGCAGGCAAGCAGAACGCATTGACCATCGGTTCGTTAACCACAAGGACCTCCCAATTCAACCCTTCAAGGTGAGAAGTCGCTGGGTGTGACCCTTTCTCTTTACCCTTCTTCCTGCTTTGCTGAATCCATTTGTCATCCAGAATCTCATCTTCTTTAGACCACTTCATCCCACTCATTGTCCCTTCGCTTGCATTCTCACTCAGCGCCATTACTGTATCTTTCACTGCCCTCTCATTATTCATAGAGCTACCATCCATGGATGCATACCCCAAGTCGCTCCACACACGCTCGTGGCTCAAACCCCTCTGCAATGCATCAATTATATCCTTCGCAATCAACCTAACCCTAATGCTCTCAGGATGAATCGCAGGGAGTATTTTCCCCTTGAACCCGGATTTTATTTGCTGAAACTGAGATTCACCTATCTGTTTCTCCATCGATCTCGACAAAAGAACGAAATGTTTCCGTTTCGTGTAAGGAACAGTCTCTAAATTCCCAAAATACACGGTTATCAGAACCCCAGAACCCACAAGCACTACCGTCAACACGGTCCTAGGGTTTTGGAACCACCGTCTCGGTCCCCGTGGCTTGAAATGATGAACCTGGTTACGATCAACGTAATAAAATCTCTTCGGACCGCTCAGGAAGAGGTTACAAGCACTCGCGTTCGTCTTCCCGAGAGAGTTACACAAGCCTAAACCTACTTTGTGCGAAGAAACTAAAGAGAACCCAGGAAACTTAACTGAGGAATTCGAAGACCCATTTTGATGAATCCGAGAAAAAGTATTGGAATATGGAGATTCCGGAATAATCCTCGGACGATGCGAGGCAATATTGCTTCGCAGGGAATTGAAGACGAGCTTAGTTCTTCGGTACCAAGACATGTCGCCAAGGATGGAACTCGAACACGACCAAGTCAGACGATCTTCGTCGGAGAATAACCGAATCTATCACAAGGGAAATTTCCGCGAGAGAGAAGGATCAAGTACAAGAAGAAAGCGAAGAAAGAGAATGGATTCGTGTGGAAGTAACAATCACGGACCCGATGGAACTCTTGGCCGAGAAGAAGAACCTGCAAGAAGAACACAATATCATTGATCCGGATTTGTAAAACTGGATCAGAGCTTCAAAAACCAGAATAAGATAAAACCATAGAGCAGAATGAGCATCTCAGAAATGAAAACCCCATTGGTTTCTTCACTGCCAATCAAAGTGCAAGGATAACAAGTTTCAACGATTCATCATCGATGCACCATTCCAAAAAATTTCAGAAAAAAGAACAAAAATTTGAGAACAAAAAAAATGAGGCAACTTTCGATTGACAGAGGAAAAAAAACCCAGAAACCCTATAAAATCGATCAGAAAATAGCAAGCAATTCAACGAAAATTCAGAAGGGTTTTGGGTAATCGTCGAAGGGAAAATAAAACAACGTACGATCTACGATAAGAACCATCGAGCTTGAGGAAAATGCATCCAAACACTAAACCCTAGTCTGTTTGGGAGCGAAGATAATATTGATTCGTGACATTACAAGACTAGTAGTTGTCGGGCCAAGATTTTGGGCCTTTTATTCTCCAAACCAGATCTAAGCCCATTACTTTCTAGATATTAACTGCGTGCCGTTTTGATGCTGATTTCAAACCATACATGCCGTTTTAAAAACAAAATAGACCGGTTAACATTGTATTTTTATTTTTATTTTTATTTTTTTACAAGGGAAAAGAAGCTATTGGGAATCAGGGATTACAAATACACGGCAATTTCTTAGGTGAGCCACCCCAGCTTTTGCGTTTGCAATTTTAAGAAACGCTCATTCTGCGTTTGCGTTTCAAGTCATCAGCTGCTTTACGGTCTAGTTTGGAAATCCCAGAAAACCCTAACAAACCTTCCTCGCTCGTTCGTCCACCTCTGAGTCAAGGTGCAAAGAGAGACGAAGAGACATGGAGACGGAGAAAGACACGCTTTATCAGATAGATGTCGGAAATCTTATGGCCTTCAATCCAAACCACCGGTTTCCTTCTATTCCTTCTTCAAGGTTTGTCTATTTCCTCCTCTCCTGTGTTGTAATACTGGATTCGTGTACTGTGGAGCGAGCTCTTTGATGAATTGATTCTTCTGTTCGATGAATATTTCACCGTGTTTTTTATGAATCTGAGATGGGTTTATGTCGTTATCGCTTGTACGGTTCGTTGTTGCTGAAGAGGAAAACGAGAATTTGCATTTACCTAAACCGATTTTGGAGATCATTCGCTTCGGGTCTCTGTGGTGGTTGATGACTGAGGGGGAAGATGTTGGGATTTCCAATGGTGCACCTTTCCTGTGCTTGTTCTAACCAGCACAACTTGGATTTCTGATGTTCTCTTTGATGATTTTGTTGTTGTGGTGAAGAAATAGGATATGAAATGGTAATAGTATCTTTGGCTAAACAGATGGGTTTGACTTGGCTTTGTGTTCTGCCTGAATTTGAGTTGAACTCGACTCACCTGTGGTTTCCCGAGTCCGGGGCTTTAATTCACGCATTGGGTATCTTTCTTCAGTTGGATTAACTCATTTTCTATCTCTGAAATCATGTCTGATTACCTATAGTCACAGTTATCATTGATGAAATTTCATTGCAGATTTTAGCTACCTTGCTCTGGTCTGGTTCTGCTATATTTCGTTTTAGCAGTTGAACATTAAAATCTGTGGCTATGCTCTGTAATTAGGGAGATTCGAGACTGCCTTCTAAGTGGGAGGTTATACTAGTTATGTACCTTGATTGTGACTTCTTGGTTTTTCAAGGGATGAACTTGCAAAGGAATGCGTTAAAGAGGGAACAAAGCTCGTTCAGGCAATAGCTGACCGTCTTTTTAACTTGCCTTCTACCGAAACTGTTGATGGTCCTCTCATACCGTTGCCTCCGCCTACAACGAAACTTCCCCGGGAGAAGCATGTAAGTTCATCCTTTTATGTGTTACTTTCTCGTTTCTTCCTAGTTCTATGTCACGATCAACTACAACATGGAACACCTTTGTATTCTTTTGTAGTTCTTGAACCACTCATCAAATGTAATAGGATTTTATATAAATCTATGCCTATGTTCTGTAAAAGTTTAGCTTTTGTTCATATCAGTGCTTACCATAAAATATCAGAATTTTCATGTCTCTGGAAATGTATAGCTAATAGCATTTGGAAGTTTGCTGACAAGGCATGTCTTGAAACATTTTCAAAATGTGATTCTAGATTACTGTTTTGAGATCATTTCAAATTGTTAACAACATATAAAACTTGATAGACATGTCACGACGTCCTATCTTGTTTTTCAGCTTCCGAAGCCTAAGCCTCTTACAAAGTGGGAAGAATTTGCTAAGAAGAAAGGTAATTTAATTGCTGTTCTCTGGTTTCCATCGAGAACAGCCTGCTTGGTCCTGTTTATTTCGAACTTGGTAGCTGGTTCATCATCTCAGGTTTTCTTCATATTTGATCTTGTTTTCGTGGCTAATTTCTTTTATTGTGTTTCACAGGTATACAGAAACGCAAGAAAGACAAGGTTGTATGGGATGAGCAAACTGATCAATGGAAACGCCGACATGGTTACGACCGTGTTAATGATGATAATGATGTTCCTATTATTGATGCAAAGCCCACGGATGGTAATTCATTTCATACCACTTCGTATGTTATTCTTTTGAGGAAGCATATCTAAAAATGTCGACAGAAAGAGAGAGTTCAATCTGTTATTTCCGAGAGGGAGGGCAGAAATAAAAGGGTTAATAGGTAGAAACCTTTCTTCTGTTCTGAAATTCTCTGGTTTTACTGCAGAACCAGGAGAAGATCCTTTCGCTAAGAGACAGGGAGAGAAAAAAAAGAGAGTTGAAAAGCAAGAGAAGAACCGCTTGCAAAACTTGAAGGCAGCTTCGAAAATCGGTGCTTTACCAAGGTATGCTGTTTTTTGCATTTCACATATATTCTACTCAATTCTCTTTGTGTACATCAAGCACATATAATATACCGAAAGATCTGCTCTTGTTGAACCAAAATTTGCATTGGAATTGTCCTTAAGTACATTTCACATTGAGGCGTTTTTCCGTGGTCGTTATTCTAGCTGATCTGGTTCTTAATAGCAGTAAGTAAATAAATTTAACACCTTTCTAGTGTACACATGCATTGTAAGTTTTAAATCTCTGTTTCGGTTTCCCTTTTACTATACAATCATCCTTTGTATTCAGGATGTGTCTGATCTAAGCTTTTTGTTTGCAACTATCATACCCTACGAATTTCACGCTTCTCATATAGACATACCTTAAACAGTCCTTGTTATATTGCAGCCATGTCCGACTTGCTGCTACTGCGTTGCCCATAACTGGAACACAGACTCAACCAAAGAAAGTTGGAAAAGAAGAACTGGGAAATGCAGCTGGTTTGGCAGCTACTTCGACGGCTAGTGGTGGGAAATTCGATAAGAAATTACCCGGAGAAAAGCCTCCTAAAAAGCTAGGCAAACATCACAAGGTATTTACACAAATATTTTGCTCATTTGGTGCGGATTGTTCCGACCCATTGTTTAATGAAACCACCGTATCGTTTATGGAGGATCCCTAAACCCTGATCTCTAAATCTTAAACCATCGATCATAAGTTTGGTGTTATGGCTTCTTGTGGGAAGAAAGAACACTGATTTTCTGACTTGTGTGAATATGTGATTCTGTTCAGTATTTGCCGGTCGTGGAAGGATCTGGGATGGGATTGCAGGAGAAGGAACAGACAGATAAAGTGCTTAGCAAGATCATCTCGAAACACTCCCATGAGATTCTCAACGTCGATAAGGTAATATAAACAAAATTTTGAGGAACTCAAAATCAAAACTTTGGATCTATCTGTGTTTGATAAGTTTAGATAATTTTTGTTTGAATGCTTGTGTTGAAAACGAATCGCAGGCCATAAACATGTATAACGTGAAGAAGGAGAGAAGGAGACCAAAAAGCCAAGACAAGTTGAAACCTAAGAAAAGTATCAACAAGAAGAAGGGTTCCTCCTCAAAGTCTGGAAAAGCCAAGTGAAGCTCTATTGCTCTCTCTCTCTCTCTATATATATGCTTATATAGTTTGAGTGTAGGAGTCTTTGATTTGAAAAAGAAGAAAGAAAAATCCTTCAATTTTGGGGTCCAAAGGTTTTGCTTATGGGTGCTTTCATTTGTTTGCAGTATTAGTACTCAGATCTCTACAAGTTTTGTTATACTCAATGTCTTGTTAGTTATATACATTTCAAAAGATATATGTATTCAGACTTTAATTTATAAGATTTCTTAAAGAGGCAAGGAAAGGAAGTTAATGGCCACACAATACTGGACGTTTGTAAGATCAGATGATGAATCTGCTTCGAAACAAGGGAGGACATTGGTCGGGTTTCATCCAATCTGTGAGGTAAGATATGTATGGATGATCACATTTTGATGTTTACATGTATTTGGCTCCGATCATCATCATCATCATCGCTTCCTTGGGATATGATCGGATTTCACTTACCCAACTCCCAAAATATTTATGGATTTCACTTACATTCATCAAGACATGAGTGGTTTGGTCATGTGCAAAAGAAGGAGAGTAGTACACATTGTCTTTCACATCCCAAGACTAAAAAGGGCAAACTTTTTTACCCCAAGGTTAAAACTTTTGATACCTCACGTTACCCAATTCATTCAATTCCAAATTTTGTAGATGCTTATTGTTATTATTTTTCAAAATTAATAGAAAACATGTTTATGAATAGATAAAATACTACTTTTTTTGTAAAAAGTAGGAAATTTGCTCCTCCATAAATTTCCAAAAGCTTCAGCACAATGCCTTGAAAGCGAGATGAGAGATGAACATTTTATGTTTTCACCTCTTGGGATTAGGAGTTTGTATAAGACTTTTTACAAACTTTTAATCACAACAAAGAATTTGACTGTAAATTCCAAAAGAAAATATGGAGAAAAAAAATTAGAGCCAGTCTAACATTAATGATAAATTCATTGAATTATATTTTATCCCACCCTTTCTCCATCTCTAGATCTATGAATGAGAAAATAAAAAATAGACAAAATACTGTTTTAAGGAAAATTTAAGGAAGACAATTGAAGGGGGTATGTCACACGTGCGAGACCTGCACACGTGGCAAAGAGCGATGGCCTAAAGGCTTAACGACCAAACCGGAAAAAGCTGGCGAGTTATAAGCCTTCCATGTTTCCCAAATCTGCATAAGAAATATCGAAACTCTTCGACAAAGTCTAAACTCTCTCTCTCTCTCTCTCGCACACAGAGACACGACCAATCACTCTCTCGCTCAATTCATACCAAAACCCATTAGCGATCTCATCGATGGTTTCTCTCCTCTCCTTCGTCCCCTTCTGATTTCATCCCGCCTCGCTCTTTCTTCCTCCCGGATCTCCAATTCTCCTCGTTTCAGGTGAGTTTCCTGGGATTTTCCGAGGTGGGTTTTGTTTTTCTCTGATGAAAGCTTCGATCTTCTTTGGCTTTTTGTTTCATCTCTACGGCTGGAATTGAGGTTTTAGGCAATGGGTTGTTGTTTTGTGAAAACGGGCAGGGAAAAAAGACGGATATTTTGTGCACTGCACTATGATTTCTCAATTAATTAGCAGTTCGATTTGCGAACCAGTTCTTAGTTTTGTGTAGAAGACGAACAGAAATCTAATGTGTTTCGATTTCATTCTGCTTGACTGTCAAACCCACGACCTAATCTGTCTTTTTCTGTTTCTGTCCTGTCGGATTTGTCCATTTAGAGGGGATTTTCTTTTCTCCCGTGATTCTGTTAGTTCTGGTGGAGTGTTTCCCTCCGAGTGATTGAAAGGTAGAGCTCAGATATTCAATAAATGGCGTCCATATCTCATTCCTCGGTGGCACTGGGAGGAAGTTCTGCTTCAGATTTTCTGCGAGGTTCTTGCAATGGCGTTAGTGGGATCTCACTGAAAACCCTAGGGAGGGCAAAGGTTTTCACTAGGAGGAAGGATTTATCCGTGACGGCTCGGCTCAGGAAAGTCAAAAAATTCGAGTACCCGTGGCCGGAAAATCCTGACCCGAATGTGAAAGGCGGAATCTTGACATATCTTTCGACTTTCAAGCCGCTGAATGATAGGCCAAAGATGGTAACTTTGGAATTTGAGAAACCCCTCCTCGAGTTGGAGAAGAAGATTGTCGGCGTACGAGCTTCTAACCGATTCAGCATTCACAATTTCCCGTGACTATACCGAGATATAGTTTTCTTGATCCCGAGAATGTTTCTGATACAGGTGCGGAAGATGGCGGATGAAACTGGTTTGGACTTCACTGATCAGATCATCTCATTGGAGAACAAGTACAGACAGGTAGAAAAAACAACTCACAAGTCACCCTTTGGTTGTCTGCTTATTACATGAGCTTAGGCATCATTCGTTATAGGGTCTGTTTTTGATTTTTCGGTTTACGATTTTCAGGCAATCAAAGATCTTTACACACATCTTACTCCGATACAACGCGTGCACATTGCGCGCCACCCTAACCGTCCAACTTTCCTCGACCATGTGTTTAACATCACGGACAAGGTAAGATTTCTAAATTCTTACAGATGGTTTTCTTCGGATATATGGCTAAATCCTTTCGTCTTGCGATTTGTTCGGGTTGCATTCAGTTCGTCGAGCTTCATGGCGATCGAGCAGGGTACGATGACCCTGCTATTGTGACGGGTATCGGCACTATAGACGGAAAAAGATACATGTTTATAGGTCACCAAAAGGGTAGAAACACCAAAGAGAATATCGAACGTAACTTTGGAATGCCTACTCCTCACGGGTAACGTTTCTCGGGTAACTTTCTGAATCTATACTGGTTGTAGTCGAAAGAGGGCATTTTAACGTTAATCTTTTTTACGAGTAAAAACAGATACAGGAAGGCGTTACGGATGATGTACTATGCAGACCATCACGGTTTCCCGATAGTTACTTTCATCGACACCCCTGGAGCCTATGCTGATCTTAAATCCGAGGAACTCGGACAGGTACATCACTTGTAAATTATTGGGTTTTATTATTTTCGGATTTTGTTTGTTATCGGGTTATTTCTATATTTGGGCCGAGAAATTAGGAAATAAGTAGGTCTAGAGCTCGTTAGAGATTTATAATGTTTTATTTTCGCCCCACGTCGTTCTTTTTGTAACCTTCAAGCCTGGCATTATGAATAAATCATCAGATTACCGTAAAAATTTAGAGTTTATGCGTATGCGGGATCCGAGTGGCATGTCTCAACCCGGAAATGTCTACATTATGTAGGGTGAAGCTATTGCCAACAATTTGAGGACGATGTTCGGGCTGAAAGTACCGATTCTCTCCATTGTTATCGGGGAAGGTGGTTCTGGCGGTGCCCTAGCTATCGGCTGCGCTAACAAAATGCTGATGCTTGAGAATGCGGTATTCTACGTCGCTAGGTAAATCCGAGTTCCCGAGCTTTATTTCTTTCTCACCCCTATAGATGATATGATGATTTTCGTTTCACCTTCCGCAGTCCCGAGGCATGTGCGGCAATCTTGTGGAAGGATTCCAAGGCCGCTCCCGAGGTCTGTACACACTGTTCTTGATCCCCGAGAATTTCATTCTCTACGCGTTTGATTTTTGGGTAGAATCTGAAGTTGCAGAGGATGAAACTCTTTCTGTGCAGGCAGCAGAGAAGCTTAGAATTACATCCCGGGAACTTGTCAAGCTCCAAGTAGCCGACGGAATCGTGCCTGTAAACTTTTTCCGTAACCCGAAAGCTATTTCGTTTTCGCCTCTCGATCTCTCTCTGTGAAAATGAAACGATGAGTAACTCAAACTCGTCCTGCATTGTGCACAGGAACCGCTCGGAGGTGCCCACGCTGATCCGTCTTGGACCGCGCAGCAGATAAAGATCGCTATCAACGACAACATGGAAGTATGTGCAGATGGCTGTTGCTATTCCCGCTAGGGGTATCGGGGTTTTCAGTGTACCTGGCCTCGGCCGAGTGTCTTGGTCTCAGCCTCACGATGGCCGGGTACCCGCGGGAGCGCCCAATTCTCGGGTATCCGACCGGCGAGGGGGTTAGGCTCGGGTTGAGGCTGAGAGGGTAAGGTTGAGGTCAAGGGGGCCCTTTCTGAAGCTCGGGTTATCTGCGGTTCGGGTTTCCATCGGACAAAATGATAAAGACATGATGAATTTGAGATTCAACTACTAAGATGTTATGTGAATTCATCAAAAGGCCCCTTTCGCTGTTCCCGTTTTCTCTCCCCGGGTTATCCACGAATACTTGTGGGTCGGCGGGTTTCGGGTTCCCGTGAGATGGGTTCTTGCGGGTCGGCGGGTTTCGGAT
>NW_010962392.1:1797690-1875313 GCF_000463585.1 Tarenaya hassleriana | reverse complement strand
CGGCGGTTTTCGGATCCCCTGCCCGCCTCTAATTCCTGCTCGGGCTTTTCACGTGGAGCAGAAAAAGTTTCTAACTTTGGCCGTCGGTTTTTGCAGGAATTCTCGAAGATGAGTGGGGAGGAGCTGCTGAAGCAGCGGATGCTAAAGTACAGGAAGATCGGAGTGTTCATCGAGGGTACCCCGATCGAACCCAAGAGGAAATTCAACATGAAGAAGAAAGACGTAGTGTCCACAAGCCGGGAGCTCGAGGGTGAGGTCGAGAAGTTAAAGGAGCAGATTCTGAAAGCAAAGGAGACGACGTCGTCTTTAGAGGAAGAACCTTCACCCGAAATTCTCGAAGAAATGATTGAGAAACTCAAATCCGAGATCGACGACGAGTACACCGAAGCCACGAAAGCAATGGGGTTGGAGGAAAGACTGAAAACCCTACGCCAAGAGTTCTCGAAAGCGAGTTCTGAGGAGCATTTGATGCATCCGGTGCTCATCGACAAGATCGAGAAGCTCAAAGAAGAGTTCAACAATGGTTTGGCCATGGCGCCGAACTATGACAGCCTGAGATCTAAGCTCACAATGCTGAAGGATTTGTCCAGAGCCAAGGCCATGTCGGAAGCGGCTTCGTTGAAGAAAGAGATCAACAGAAGATTCCGGGAAATCGCCCAACGCCCCGAAAACAGAGAGAAAGTCGAGGCGATCAAAGCCGAGATCGAGAGCTCGGGCATTTCGAGGTTCGAGGAACTGCCCGAGGCATCGAAGGAGAAGATTGCGAAGATCAGAGCAGAGATCGAGTCCGAGATGATGACGGTTTTGAGATCAATGGGTTGCGAGGTCAAGAACGTGAAGCCGAATCCGAATGAACAGACGGAACAGGCTTTGGTCCCGAGCGAAGACGTGCAAGACAAGGTCGAAACCCTAAACCTAGAGATCGCCAAGAAGATCGATGAAGTCGTGAAGAAACCAGACATCAAGAACATGATCGAATTGCTGAAAGTAGAGATCGCAAAGGCTGGAAACACGCCTGAGGACAAGACCGCAAGGCAGAAGAAGATCGAGACAATGGAGCAGCAGATCAAGCAGAGGATCTCCGAGGCGTTGAGTGATTCAGAACTGAGGGAGAAGCAAGAGGAGATCGAGAGAGAGATTGCAGGATCGAACGTGAGCTTCAAAGGAGACGATCATGGCTATTCCGAGAAAACAGAGGTCAAGTCCGGTGCGAGTAGCAGCAGCTTCGCCTGAAAACGGCAAACACTGTCTTTCTCGTAAGTGGAGTCTGGCTCTAAACCCTTGTCTGAATCCCGAAAAGATTTGCAGGATCTTGAAGCCCCTTGGATGTTCATGTAGCTTTTAGCTGTGGGGGCATGTCTTCTTCGTCGGATCAAAGCTTTTGAGGACTTTTGTCTTTTCGATGCTTTTATATAGGACAGTGTTTTATTCTCTAGGATCTCCGTACGCGTTTTGTACGTTTTGATGTCTCATGACTGAACCTTTTATATATTTATTAGTGAGACCAATTTGAATCAAATGGAATAAAACAATGTGATATAAATATTGAAATAAAGATTTCTCTTTAATCGAAAAAATATATATTTTTAAATAAATATTTTAATCATTGAAAATCAATTTTGAATCGAAATAAAATAGCCGATGATGATCGAAGTAATACAATATTATTTCTGCAATCGACGATCAAACATGCTCAAAATTCTAAATCAGCTATGTTTTTTACATCATAAACATTGAACCGGTTTTTCAAACCGGAACTCGGTTTAATACAGAAAAGGAATAACGGCTTTTCTATTCTTGGGATACTCATCCTTGAACTTATCCATATACCAACTATGGCTCGCACGTGCGCGAGGGACCAAATTGGCACACGTGTACAAGAAAAACCCTGACCCAGCCCAAGACCACGTCATCACGGCCCAGCCTAACCACTCCACGATCTCCCCAAAGTAATTCGGACAGCTAACCAACTTGAACCAGCCTCCTCTTGGTATGACATAACCGCCCCGGTTCTCTTTCTTTAGCCTTACAAGAATCCGGTCCGATTCCATGTTTATCCACATCCCGGTTAAGAAAACCACCATACCAATGCCAAACCGCCACCAAAACCGATTCGTATCGTCGTAGTCACTCTTGTAGTGAGAAACCCACCTAGCCTGCCGAGGGTATAACAGTGAAATTACCAAAACCGAATCAATTATAACAAACTGAAATGAATTTGTGACACTATATGTTACGGTTTAGTTCCACTCCATAACAATTGCAAAGCAGCATGAAACCGGGTTAGTTAATCCAACTAAATGCCATGATTCTTCCGGTTTGGCCCGGTTCATTCAAAAGGAAAAATGCTAAACCGTGATAAATTCTGTAAACCAAGTAAACCGAACCGGATTCTCATAGATTATCGAGATGCTCACAGCAAAACCGAACCGGAAATCAGCGACGGGCTAACCTGGATGTAGGCGTTGAGGAGATTGAACACAAAAGCCATGGCAGCGACGGTGACCGGAAATCCGCGTTTCACGGCGGCGGATGAGCTGAGGTGGAGGCGGAGGGGGTAGACGATGGTGCGATGGAAGTAATGGAGGAGATAGGGAGAGATCAGAAGGAGAGATCTGGGATCGTGAAAGTGACGACCGAAGGGGAAGAGGAGGAGAGTGACCCATAGTGACGGAGACTCCATGACGAACCAGGCGACCGGCGGCGAAACGGTGGGTCCCCATCCCGGACGGTTGTGTTTACCGTACGGTGCTTGGAGGAATTTGAGAGCGAAGGCGGTGGGTGGGCCGGAGAAAATTAGGGTTAGGAGGCAGTTCCTGAACAAGGATTCGTCGCCGATCTCTTTCATTTTTTTTGGAGAGAGAGAGAGAGCGGGAGATCTCAGAGGGGAGAGGCGGAATCAGGGGATGACGGTATGAAATTGACCAAATGAAAAGTTTGGGCTATTATTTGGATATATATCTTTATTTAGAATGGAATCTACAAGTATAAATTAACTTACCCAAATTTAAATATCCAATCAAACTATAATTATTAAAAACATATAAAACAATCACAAATCAATACATAATTTCTTCCACAAAAATGCATCATTTATTTACGAATAACATCGAATATATCATATCATATCTTCTATAAAATCTTTCAAAACATATTAAAACGTCATTACTAATTAATAATTTCAAATATATAGATATTTTACATATTATATATAAAAAATTCTATTATGTAAATTTTTTAAAAATTTTAAACATAAAAAGAATTTATTCTGCATTTTTTAAATAAATTTATATATTTTGTTATAGATTTATGTAAATTATTTTCGAGAATGTCTGTGGGCTCATCGGTTAGGGCCTAATGTTTTGGGTTTCAGTTTGGTATTTGCCGGTTTTGTTTGGAAAAATAGTTATTAAGTTGTATAAAAATTATAACAAACCAAAATCGAAACTTTTATCTTTCACAACATGTTGACTGAGAAAATGTTTTGTTAATTTATTCACCCAATGATAATTCAAATGATATTACAAAAAAAAAAGGCAACGTTGTTGTGATGACCTGAACGGTGTCGTTTCAAGAGGTCCAATTCATCTTGTGAAGATTTTTTTTTTTTGGAAGTCGTAGCTTAGAAACAAAAAAAAAAAGGGTTACAACAACATGAAAGCCATTTCTCAACCATTTATTTCATCTCTTTGTTCCTAAGCATTCCAATTCCACGCTTCGCATCTTTTTCATACACTTTTGAACTGTCTATCACATTTCCATAAAATAATAACGATCGTGACCGGTCATACAATTTGTTATTAATATATCAAATAATATATCTGAATATATCGAATTTATTTATTTCTTACCAATGTTATATTATATAAGATGCGTTATATTTGTAATGCTGCATCTCAAAACATTAATTTATGTGAAAAAAAAATAAAGGGTCATATAGAAAAGAAAGGAAACCCCTAAAACAAATAGATTAAAAAAAACAAGTTACCTAGTTGAGATTACTCTGTGATTAATATCCGAGTAATATCTGGGAGAGACATTCATCCGAATTTCTCCGATCTTCTGGAAGATATAGTCGAATTAAAGGTCGATGAATTTACGGATTATAAGAAAAACAATATAAAAAAGAAAAAGATACACGTGGTTTATTACTAACTAAATTTAGCTTAATATTAATAAAACAATTAAAGAAGTGTTTATATGATATCAAATCCAAATTGGACATTGGACATTGAACATCTTCGTTTTCGAAAGGTTTAGTTTAATTGTCATTTTTTATCTCAAGTCTTTCTTTTTCCTTAATATATATTGAGATTTCGTGTTGACTAATGTTTGAATCTAAACTATATAATATAAAATAATAAAAAAACACAGATAAATGGAAAATCAAATAAATAAAAATAGGGAATTTCGTATCTTTAAAATTTCTTATAGCCAATGGTTATAGTGTTTATTAAGTATCATTATGTGACATTGTTTTGGTTAATGTCATTATGGATATATGATTGAACTTTAAAATAAGAGCTTGGAAGCATTGTATACGCAACAACATATACAACCATGCACGTTAATTACATTAAAAAAAAATGGACTTTTGAGATGAATTTTCTTGTTATAAACTATTAGTAACAACTTTACGCAACAGAAGGCTATATATATACGTTAATCGCCAAAACTTTTGTTCGAGAATTATTGGCGAATTTGATATCGAATTTTTCTATCATTAAAGTTAGTGATCTATTTTTATTATTAAAATATTTGTTTTAAAATTTAATAACAGATTATTTATATATATATATATATATTGTACTGTCAAGGTAAAAATAACAAATTTAATTCGTTGATAATATTAACGACACAATAAATCAGTCTCAGATATCATTACAATACATAATTTTTCGTATAATGTTACAGAAATTTATAAATCAATTAATGGGATAATATAAAACTATAGGCACTGTATAATAAATCACAATACATCGGAATGCATTAGTACGTAAGATCAAATGTTTTGATATCTTCATTACATGAAAGCCGATTATTTTTATTTTTAAAAAAAGCAATAAAGGCATTCTCGTAATTTTGGAAAGGCGGTGAGTTCACTGAGTTGTAATTACATATCGTAATTTTGATTAAGGAAGCGTGATCAGTATTAGTGTTTTTTAACTTTCAAGTATGATTAGTTATGGGAAATATCGACATGTAAACCATTAGTCGTTGGCTTAGAGCTTTCGAAAACTGAATAATCAAAAACTTGACGAATAAAATAATCCTTTTGTTAAGTTGTTAGTATTTATAACAGGGAATTTTAAAATTCGTTTTTCCTTTTATTTAAAATCGTTATTAATCTTTGTTACGTGTAGTCTATAAAGACGTTACACCACAAAGTCAGTGGGTCAAATTCACAATTGAAGATGATTAACTAATTAATCTGCATGCCAATTTCAAGTGTTGACATATATATTCTTTTAGCCAAATCGAATCCCCATATTCCCAATACAAGCCGCCGGTTTATTTTTAAATAAATAACCGGTTAAAAAGTAAAATGACTAATTAATTAATTAGTTGAATTTATTTAATTTCTCAAGAGAAAGTATTCTGAAATTAAATGATTTTTTTACAACAGTGTATATGATAAAATATAAACCAAACCCACACCGTTCTGAGATACATTTAGACTAAGATTATTTCAACTTTGTGATATATTAGTGGAAAATGGACACTTTATGTGACATTCAAGAAAAGAAATAAGTGAAAGGGAAATTAAACTAGGGATTAGATGTAACCCATATATATATATATATATGTTATTAAATCTTCGAACAATTTCTGTTTTTTTTTTGTGACAGTTTGGATTTGGAAAATGAGATTGGAAATGGTAAAAGGGGAATCTTGGGTTTAAAGAATAGGATTCAGATCGACCTACCACTTAAAACGACGTCACCTCCTCATTCTCACCCCCTTTATAAGCCTGCGGTGGCCCGTCGTTCATGCAACTCAGCCTCTGAGCGAGAGAGAGAGAGAGAGAGAGAGAGAGAGAGAGAGAGAGAGAGAGAGAGAGAGAGAGAGAGAGAGAGAGAGAGAGAGAGAGAGAGAGAGAGAGAGAGGGAGAGAGAGAGGCATACACACACACACACAAATAGAGAGAGAGAGATGGGGCTTTATCGGGTTGGATTTTTGGTTCTTGCATCGTTCTTCTGTGTTTTCCCTTTTCCGACAGAGAGCTTGGTTCGCCATTACAAGTTTAATGTGAGTATATATATATATACGCCATGCGATCTGCATATTATGTGTGTGTTGAGTATCTGCGCATGCATGTTAACACAAATAAGTACGTCCATATATATATATATATATATATATATGCGTGTGCGTGTGTGTGTATCCATAACGAAATTACGTGAAATAGAGATCATATATTCGAAAACTAGTAATAACAGGTGCTGCTCCAGCTTAATCTAAATTTCATACATATCGTACGTATATATTACATGTTTTCTTTCTTATGCCATGTGATTATGTGTGTGTGTGTATATATATATATATATTATAGACACACACACGAGAAATTGTTGGAATAAATAGATAAAACAGCAGTAATATGCAATTATTGTCACCGTATTTTTCTATATATCCGAAGGAACCCAATATACATATATATACTATTTATATAAGTGTATAAATTTTAAAATATGCGTACATACATGGAGACCATAAATTTAACTTTATAATAATCGTTAATCAAAATATGATTTTTGAAAGAAAAAAATATATTTTTCACAGGTTGTGATGAAAAACACAACGAGACTATGTTCGAGCAAGCAAATCGTGACCGTCAATGGCAGATACCCAGGGCCCACAATCTACGCTCGAGAAGACGACACGTTGCTCATCAAGGTCGTTAACCACGTCAAGTACAACGTCTCCATCCACTGGTAAAACCAACCATAGTAATTAAACTAATTAATTTGTTAATTAAAATATTAATTTGTTAATCAATGGTCCGAGCAGGCACGGTGTTAGGCAGTTGAGAACCGGCTGGGCCGATGGGCCGGCCTACATCACGCAGTGCCCGATCCAGCCTGGTCAAGTGTACGTATACAACTACACGTTGACCGGTCAACGGGGCACTCTATGGTGGCATGCCCACATCTTGTGGCTGCGTGCCACCGTCCACGGTGCCCTCGTCATCCTCCCAAAGCGCGGAATTCCTTACCCTTTTCCCAAACCCGACAACGAGAAAGTTATCGTTTTAAGTATGAATTCGATTTTTTTTTGTTTCGCAATAGTTGAGATTGATAAGGTCGAATCTTATCGAGTTTTGCATGTGATGGCAGGCGAATGGTGGAAATCAGATACCGAAAACGTCATTAACGAAGCACTTAAGTCCGGATTAGCCCCCAACGTTTCCGACGCTCACACCATCAATGGCCATCCCGGTCTCATCAAGAGTTGTTCCTCGTCGCAAGGTAATTAATGTTACCGTAATTAGAGATGGATATTTCGGGTTATGATTTGAGTTTGTTTCGATTATTTTATGATTTGAATTTGTTAGAAAACCTATCTTTTGTTCGGTTTTTATGTTAGATTCAATTTGGTTGAATTTTGGTTCGATTTCGATCTTTTATCGATAAAAAATACTCATTTTATAAACAAAAATGGTTGTTTTTTTCAATTAATTTTATATACAGTTTATGTTAAATTTTTAGGTTATAATATATCATACCACTCGGTTTTTATATTGGTTAGATCCAAATATATTCACATTTTTACCGAATTTGAAAACCTAAGAAACACTCTCCTTGATTCGGAAGGTTACAAGTTGTCAGTGGAGAGCGGCAAAATCTATCTCCTGAGGCTAATCAACGCTGCGCTCAATGAAGAGCTATTCTTCAAAGTCGCCGGTCACGTTCTAACGGTGGTGGAAGTTGACGCCGTCTATGTCAAACCATTCAAAACCGATACCGTCCTCATAGCCCCTGGCCAAACCACTAACGTCCTCCTAACGGCCGTTAAACCCGCCGGAAAATTCCTCGTCACCGTCTCTCCCTTTATGGACTCGCCCATCGCCGTCGATAACGTCACCGCCACTGCCACCGTCCATTATTCCGGCACCCTCTCCTCCTCCCCCACCGTTCTCACCCTCCCTCCTCCTCAGAACTCCACCGCCATGGCCGACGCCTTCACCAGCTCTTTGCGCAGCTTGAACTCCGTTAAATACCCTGCCTTGGTCCCAAAGAAAATCGACCACCACCTTTTCTTCACTGTCGGACTCGGTATCAACCCTTGCCCCACGTGCAAACCCGCCAATGGAAGCCGAGTGGTCGCCAGCATCAACAACGTGACCTTCTCCATGCCGACCACTGCTTTGCTCCAAGCTCATTACTTCAACGTTAATGGCGTTTTCACCACCGATTTCCCCAAGAACCCACCTCACGTTTTCAACTATACCGGGGCTCCTCCGGCGAATCTTGCGACGGATAAGGGAACCAGGCTTTACAAGCTCCCGTACAATGCCACGGTGGAGCTCGTTCTTCAAGACACCGTAGTTATATCTCCGGAGAATCACCCGTTGCATCTCCACGGTTTCAATTTCTTCCAAGTGGGTCGTGGATTAGGTAACTTCAATCCCAATAAAGATCCGAAAAGGTTCAACCTTGATGATCCTGTCGAGAGGAACACGATCGGTGTGCCTTCCGGCGGGTGGGTCGCCATCAGATTCAGAGCTGATAATCCCGGTAAACTCCCTATATATATAAAGTCTCGATCTTTGCATGAAATTTTGAGTTTTAGGGTTTGTTTTCGAGCACGCGCGTGATGAATATATTAACATACCCAGAAGGATCAAATTGATAAAAATTCGGTAAAGTTTTGATCTTTTTTTTTTTTTGTGTATAGGAGTTTGGTTCATGCATTGTCACTTGGAGGTTCACACGACGTGGGGGTTGAAGATGGCGTTCTTAGTGGAGAACGGCAAAGGACCCAACGAGTCCATTCTGCCGCCGCCGAAGGATCTTCCCAAGTGTTGATGAATCTTCCGACAAAGACAAAAACACAAATAGAGAAACAAAAAAAAAACTGTATAAAAGTTAAAGAGATATATTCATATTGACGTCAAAATTGCATGGATAATTTTTTTTAGCAAAGTGGAGGGAAAATTGATTTTGCTAAAAAATAGTTTGAAAAAAGAGGGGGGGGGGGATGCAAAGGATAATATTGTATTATAAGCATTTTATTATCAATTAATTAAAATGTGGTTAATTGTTTTTATTGTTTTAAGAAAATGGAGATGCCAACAATTATAAAAACAAGTTTTCATGCAGCGGATTTAAGATAGTTTATAACAGGAGAGATAGCCATGTGAGGTGGAGATTAAATTAAGAAGGTAGTAATACGAGGATTAAGGACAAAATGATTGATTATGAGATGGACTAAGTTTAAAACAATTGACCGATTTAAAACAAAATTAATATTGTAATTTGGCCTTTTAATGAAAAATGGCTTTTGACCTTGACCTTGAGCCAACGGGAGGTGTATTTGTGCTTTTGATGCCTATATTTCATCATCTCTATTACCCATTTTTCTTTATTTTATATTAGTTTTTGGATTTTATCAGTTTCTAATATTATTTTGGACTTCTAAACTTCAAGATTCCCTTCATATCCACTATTTATAATTATGACTTTTTCTATGAAGAAAAAAATATATATAATTGATGCTGGAGAAAAAAAAAAGAAATTTAATTGATTCCTACTTGATGTTTCATTTTCAAATTTGCGAGATAATTTGTATGAATTTTGAGTGTGTGTAGCTACTAAACTTGAATTATGCATTCACGGCTAAAATACAAATTTGCATTATAGATATTTTTCAAATCAAATTTAACGATCTTTCAATACAAATTCAACATAACAGTTTGAACTGGTGTAATCTTTAAGAAAACATAACGTAATTTAAATTTCAAAAATTATCTTGGAATAAAAGTTAAAATATTTTTGGAAATTTACTATACAATTTCAAAGCTATTTCAAGGCAATTTTCAATGATAGTATCACATTGAAACAGCGTTAAAAATGTTAACGCAATATCAACAGTTTTATAGCATTAAAATTGTAATTCAAATTAGGATTATAATTTTAACATAATTTTGTAAGTATCGAGAGGAAAAGACGTAGGTTTTGACCGAAAAATATTAAAACCATATGAATCCCATATTTCAAACATAAAATAAAATGCGGGCATGGAACCCAGATAATAAAATGCGCAGACACATAATTTAAAATACATACATACATACATACACACGATCGTAAGTATACGCATGTATACGTATAAATGTATAATAAATATAATATTATTATAATATAATAAAAACTAATGTGCGAAGCCACTAATGACAAAAGCGTGTGGACGGTGGAGCGCATTATGAAGGGGGAGGAGCCCCACGGGCACGCTCGCGTTTGTGCTGGCGGTGGGTCAAACTGTGTGCCACTGCTCCTTATTCGACTCCAACTTCATGTCGTTTTTTCCCCAAAAATATTTTTATTATTTAATATTATTTTTGTACTATTTATTTCCAAGTTGATCACTGGCCCACCTCCCCCCCCCATGACAATCAATCTAAATACTTTATAATATACAATCATAACCCTCAACTACTAAAATAATTATCTTTACATATGTGCTTTTTATATATATATTTTTACATTAATTCACAATCTATAAGAAATAGTGAAATCTATATGTGCACGTATTTATTTAAAAATTATGTACATGTGAAATTTTGTTTAACCCTCCAAGATACACGAACAAAAATCTATAAAAGTTCATATACTTGTAATAATGAGAAATAAATAGCATTTATATACGTTTACTTATCTGGATTTATAATATATATTAATTAACTAATATCAGAAACCCAAAAAAAAGTGTGTCCCCATTTGGAAATAATAGATTCTTTCCCTTTGAGGAAACTCTACAATAACAACACAACAAGTCATTGTCTTGCACTACTCTAATAAAATAAGTTAAATATAATATTTTAATAAATACATTATTCTTTTATTGATGTTCTATTAGAAATATTTAATAGTATGTTGGGTGTGAGTGGTGGACCAATAACTCTGACATTTGTTAAAATAACAGCAAATTATTAATTATTATAGTCATGGAGACGAAAATATTATACTATAATATAATATTATTTAATAAATTTCCACATTTCCTAAAGGCTCTTTACGTCGTAACTTCGTCCCATGGAACATTTTTTATTGGAAAACCTACATAAATCAAATTAAATTGTTATTAATCTGAGATTAGAAGTATTATTATTAATTTTGACTCTATGCTTTTAGATATAATCGTTTTGCTAATGTATGATTCTTTCGCTTTGGTTACACGTAAACGTATTAATCTTTCAGTACATACATAGTTGGTTTTTATTTACGCAGAAGAAAATTTCTAAAAAGCTATACGAATTTTATATTTTGCATTTTAATGCCCATTTGACCCATTTTTTGTGTATTACCCTACATTTTAATAAAAAATTTGTATATTGTCGTTTTTATTCGTATGTAAACAATATTTTTTTATGAGATGTAAAAAAATATTTTTTTTATAATTAAAATGTATATTATTCAGTATGCAGACGTTAATTGCTCTCCATTCGTTCGATATTTCATGTACAATCAAATCTTTTTTTTTTTTTGCCTCTCAACTTTGCAATTGAGGAATTGTCTATTTTATCCGGAATTTCGTATATAATATGTATCTTTAATTATGATTTATGATGTCTGTTTATGGCGTGGTCGCTCGTGCTACCTAACCCAATTATAAACTATATTTATTTCATGTTGTTTAATATTTTTTTAATTGGTTAGAGAGAAGGGTAAGCCATTGTACCATGAATTACAATTGAACCATCAATTTAAATTTATTTTATTGTAACCTTTTTTATTCGATCCGGTTACTTCCTTTTAGTGCGGTTTGCAGGTGGATTTGGACGCATCACATATTATAAAAAAAATTTTGGGTTTAAATCACATATTATAATTACATGCACTAAAATAAACATTTACACATATTACCGAGAAGCCTTGGGTTCCTGAATTATAAATTTTACAACAAAACTATCTCTTTTTTTTTTCACTTTAAACAAATCTCCTTTCAACACTTTTATAAAAAAAAAAATTGTAATGACTAAAATCTGAAATAAAATTACTGTTTTCAAAAAATTATTATTCTCTACATTTAAATACACAATATATTTTTCACTTTTTATTTTTTCACGAGACTATTCAAAATTTTGAATATCGACCTATAGTTTGGACATCTTTATCTAACATGTTAAATAAAACCATCCGTTATTAGTGCATATTGAATATTAAGTATTTCACCATTTACCCCACAATTATCTTTCAAATGTTCTGTTGAATTGAATGTTTTGGTCTTATAATATCCTCATATAAGTCGTGGACCTATATAGTCGGCATAGAAGAAAATAAGTTGTATTTCCATTAAAACTTTTTTTTAATTCTTGTTTTTTGTTTATTTAAAAAAATATACATATATCATCGGTTTTAATGTCGGATTTCGATTCACCTCAATCAGCTATAAATTTACGTGAATGCCCTTACACAGACCTTAAAATTTTACCGGCCAATGGGAATTGTCCCCTCGATTATTTGTCTTGTTTCATTCGGCTCCACTCCATCACCTCTGGCCTACAATTAGGCAACGTTTAAACCTCAAATAAATTTTAAATAAATGAAATCAACCAACGGTTCCAGAGAAAAAGCACTAAAAATAAAAAGAAAATTCCTAGGGAACCAATCACATCTTACAACCTCTGACTCGTACAATTACGACACGTGTCATATTCAGATTTATTTCTAGGTTCCTTTTATTGATTATCGGATTAAAAAGGTACAATGTGATTCAATTAATTGAATGTGTAATTATTGTATGACATCGAGGTCGAATAATCTGACATTGACTATGACAGACAATTCACTCGATTTTGTTAATTATATTAAAAATACAGTTAACGATTTATCCCCTTGCCTCTAAAGAAAAAAAAATCTCATATACAAGTATTTTAATTTTAAAATAAATATCTAAAATCTAATTAAAATTTTAAATTGATATCGTAAATATTAAAATATTCTAAATTTTATATCCAATTTACAAAATCCATAACAATTTATAATTTCTATTTATTTTTAAAATTGAGAATTGTCATCGAAATCAAATATAGAAATTTTGATATTTATGGTGTCAATTAAATTAAATTTAAAATTTTAGATATTTATTTTGACACATTTTCACAAAATTAGACTATTTATATAGAATTTTTCTATAAATAAACAATAAATGATGTTTAATTGTCTAGCTTTTTTCCCCCATGAAATACACATAGGGTAACTCATCTACAAAAATGGTCACACCATTTTTTTTCTTTTACATTAATGGTTACGCGATTTAAGAAATTATTATAGGTATATCTCATAATTAATAGGTCAAATGTACAAAAGACATGAAAATTATAATATCTGGAAAAAAAAAAAAGCCCACCAACCAACCACAGCACAAACAGCTTTTACTCACTCTTCTCCTCCGCATCTCGTCCCTGTTTCATAGATCGGGAGAGAGAGAGAGAAAGGTTGGATCTTTCGTCAGTCCCGCCGCTTCCATTCTTCAGCCCACCTGATTTTCTCTGATTCTCCCTTCTGGGTTTTGCTCTGTTCCTCAGTTTTCTCTCTGGTTTTAGCATAAATCACACGTTTGAAGCTCGCAATCCTCTGATTTCGGTCACATTCCAGCTCGTTTCGCCGAGATTTCTTCCGGGTTTCCCTTGTTTTGCTCTCATTCAGCTCATTTCCCCCCTGGATCAGGATCTGGAAGATGGCGTGCGTACACTGCTCCAGGGTTTAACCCTTCGGACAAAGTTCTGAGCTTCCAAGATCGAATCTTTCTGTCGTCCCTAGGGTTTGGAAAAGTGGCTCCCTTTTATTCCCCTCCTTTGATTCGTCGCTTTCATCCTTATCTCCTTAAGTTTCCGTTTGAAATGCCGTATTGATCATATTCTCCTTCCAAAGCTCTGAACCAAAATCCTCTCCTGGAACTTCACCCTTTTCTCTCTCTTTGAATTCCTCCATTATTCAGAGAGAGAGAGAGAGAGAGAGTTTCCGAAACTTGAATCCAAATTCCGTAGCTTTTCAGACAAATCGGTGAAAGATGAACAGAGGAATCGATGTTTTGTCACCTGCAACATACCTTCAGACATCGAATTGGCTGTTCCAAGAAAGCAGGGGAGCCAAATGGACAGCGGAAGAGAACAAGACGTTCGAGAACGCACTCGCCTTGTACGACAACGACACTCCCGACAGGTGGTTCAAAGTCGCCGCCATGATTCCCGGAAAGACCGTCGGAGATGTGATCAAACAGTACAGAGAGCTCGAAGAAGATGTCAGTGACATCGAAGCCGGTCTGATTCCGATCCCTGGTTACGCGTCCGATTCCTTCACTTTGGATTGGGGCGGTGGCTTCGACGACGGTTCCTTCTTCTCCGGGAACAATGGTGGCTTCGACGTCAACGGTTACTACTTTGCCGGCGGGAAGAGGGTCTCCGGTGGTCGGCTGCCCGGAAACAATAGCTTCAACGTCAACGGTTACTACTACTTCGCCGGCGGGAAGAGGAGCTCCGGTGGTCGGACGCCGGAGCAGGAGCGGAAGAAGGGAGTTCCCTGGACTGAGGAAGAACACAGGTTAACTTACTTGTTCTTGATCTGTTTTCTGGGTTCGTATACGTATATGCAGACTTGTATTGTGTATACGCATATATATATACACACACACACACATCAAATCAAGAAGATCTTTGTAATATGAAATGGCGTTTTTTAAAATGTATGTGTGGTTTTGATTTGGTCCTTAGGCAATTTTTGATGGGTCTGAAGAAGTACGGGAAAGGAGACTGGAGAAACATAGCACGCAATTTCGTCAAAACGCGAACGCCAACGCAGGTCGCGAGTCACGCCCAGAAGTACTTTATCCGACAGCTCACCGGCGGCAAAGACAAACGCCGTTCCAGCATCCACGACATCACCACCGACACCGTCAACGTCCCCGACCCAAACGCAAACGCGCCGCTGGTGGCAGAGAACGCTGACGCGTGTGCGGTTTTCGGTCAGAACGCGTTTTTGTCTGACGGTTTCTTCGGGACGCCGTACGTGAGCAAACTGCAGGATCATGGCGTTTTAAACGCAACGCAGCTCGGCGGTTACAACGCGTTTCTCCAGATGTAGCAGAGGTTTGGGAGTTAATTAAAGAGGTCCCATTAAAGACGCATGGTACTTTTAATTTTTTTTTCATTTTTATTATAACGTTGTTTTTGTTTTGTCCATCGTTTGATTTGGTCTTTTGCTGTGTGAATATAAAATAGCTGATTATTTTAAACGTTCAATAATTAGATTAATCTCGTGGTTAATTCAGCAAATTTTTTTTTAAAAAATTGTTCCTTCTATTATATTTATTTCTAGATTTTTCATGCTTATGATTAATAGCATGCTAATTCTGATTAAGCCCGTTATAATTTTTTGGGGTGAGAATGAGGATGTAAATGCATATATAATGTTTACTGTTTAAATTTTTTTATATTCTATATTAATTCTTTTTACTCAAAATCTATATATGATTATTTTCGTCAAAAGAATATCTCATCCAAATACGCAAAACTCTACATATGAATAAATGAATACACAGTTACTAGACTAAATTGATGCCGACAAAGAAAAATTGTTAGGGCAAGAAGAGGCCAAGCTACTGACAGCCACAGCCTCGCTGAAATATATATATATATATATATATAAAAATATATAATTGGATTCGAACCCATTAAGCAACATGTGAAGTGAAACTTGGCTTTATGTTGATAATGATGCCCTTTGTTTTAGCGACATGTGAGTTGCAAAGTGCAATTTATATTTGATTCCTTTTCTTTTTTTTTGAAAAATTTCCCGTAAATGCTTTGTATGAACCATGAAGTTGACAAGAGAATCTTAGACCAAACCCTAAGGCCATAAACAAAAAGCCATAATGATTGAAGTATCTAATGCCTATGTTCCGCCCCCCCAAGTTGCAATTTTAAATATATTTTTTTGGTTAAAAGTTGTGTATAAATATCACTTTTACCCCAAAAAAATTACTTTTAAACCAAGTTGCAAATTTAAATATTTTGTGAGAAATTTCTTCTTTTTTTTTTTGCATAAATATCACTTTTAATTATAAGTGAAACCTTCCTAAGCAAACACCATACATTAAAACCCTTCTTTATCTTTGAATATATGTTATATATATTTGTGTATATATATATATACAAATATCGTGTCATATCATATATTATTGTACACTACAATAAAAAATAATGGGTTGATTTTACACTAAAACTCTTTAATTTTAATATTTTATAGTGCTTTATAGCATGGATGTGAATCATAATTCTTTTCTCTTTAAAGAAAATGCTCATTGCCAGAATATATATTATCATGGGAAAGGGCGAATGTGGAGTCATTTTACCCTCTAATGAATATACATATATATATATATATATGAATTTTATATTATTATTATATTTTTTCTGTTAAACTTATTATTATTATTATTATATTAGATAATATGATAAAACAGTAAAAAAAAGATTCCAATAAAAGCTGAAGGAATTACTTTAAGTTTGTTGGGTGTGTATCTCATTTTATTCTCACGTCATTCGATAAAATTTTATATATGCATCACTTGATTATTTGTTATATTTTTATTTATTATCTGCAGATTTCGGCTTTGTCAAATTATAATTTTTCATCGACTTAAAACATAGAAGAAATACTTTTTTTTTTGAAATATACTAGATACACACGCGCATATATATATATATATGTATATAAAATTCGATCACACACACACACACATATATATATATATATATATAATTCAATTATTTTGGAAATTCGGAGCAAGTTGGCATTATTGGTGAATCTGTTCCTCAAACGGAACATTGATGGGTTCCAATTGATGGAATTGGCGACCAATATACGCATCTCTATAATTGCCACGTTGACTTTGAACAAAGACCATTGATTCCGAATTATTCTTAAAAATCCAACGATAACTAGCTAGATTCTTCTTTTAATGGTGTATGCATATATTTTAACCTCAGTGATTTCCATTCTTACAATCAAACTCTAAAATAATTAAGATTGAATAATTTAAATATTTTTTCTTAATTATATATATAAAGGAGCAAATCTAAACATTTATTATAAAATATAAAAATAAAGGATATTATTTTGGTTTTATTTTATGTACGTATAAAGTTAATACCATCTTTTTCTTAATTTTTATATAAAATAATTTAAATAAACAAGATTAACCTCAGTGAATTTCTATTCTTGTTGTAATCAAACTTTAAAAGTAGTAAAGTTGGAAAATTATAAAGAACTGATGATATAATGCATCCATTTTGTTTTTTTCGATTATCTTATTCATAGTTATTCAATAATTTTGTATTGTTCATATGTGTATTAAAGTTGGTAAAAAAAAAAAATCAAACGATTTCAAAATATAATTAGTAGAATTATATATAATAATTTTTAGATAAGTTTTTCTTCCTAGATCATAAAAATAACATTAATATATTACTTTCAGAATCCATTATATGAACCATGAAAATGCTTTGTCATACGTTATTGACACTCCATTATATACACATATACATCGGCATCGCCACAATATAACCAAAACACGAACCTTTCTGTAAGCTGACTTTAAAGGTCGTACAACCTAAAACATTTGATTATTATTTATTGAATTGAATAATAACTGGCCTTAGTAGACTGTCATTTTATGAATTTGGTGTCCACAATACAGCATGCATATTTGTTGTTGGGTCCCTAAATACACGACATTAGGAAATAAGTTCTTTTTTATGCAAGTTGCATATATTGGACAACTTTACCAGAAATATCTTTATAAATTTTTATTTTCTTTTCATGAAATCTTTACACCTTGGACCAACCAACAACGTATATATACAGTCTTCTTTTGATATAGTAATTTATATTTTTTGCTTCTTTGTAAAAGAGATCCGATGAAAACGTAAAATCTGCGATTGGTAGGCTGTAAACATTAAAAATTTTCCATGTGTATCTAAAGTTGGTAAAAAAATCAAACGATTTCAAAATATAATAAGCATATCATAATCTTTTTAGATAAGTTTTTCTTCCCAGCTCATATTTGAATATATGGTACAAGATTTGTTTTTTTTAATGTTATGAATTAATGAACATTAAAAAGAGAGTCCACTTATTTTATGATATATTTTATCTGTCGTTTTTTTTTTTTGCCAGAGTTTTCCCAATATGAATAAAGCTTTTGCCTCACTAAGACTTTGCAGTCAAATCATATAAAATATCAAATGCATTATAAAGAAGAAAAAAAGCAAAGAAAATCATATTATAAAAAAAGGAAAGAGAAAGGAAAAAATTTCCCCCTTTTTTTTAGTGCATTGCTAAAAAAAAAATAAAGGGCTCACTTAGGAGATGCTACAGAATATACCTTATGAGACTCTTTTAGTGTTTCGGTTTACATTTATAAAAAAAGGGGTCATGTCCGATATTATATAATAGTATTTGAATTATGTATGATACCATAAAGTATACTTTTTAACCAATCCAAAAAAATCTAATTGAAAACGAAAATATATTTCATAATAAAAAAATGGATGCGATTTCTTATGTGAAATTCAATATGAAAAATGTATATATATATATATATATATATATATATTTGTATTGTTGTGTGTTCTTTTATAGATATAGATCCCGGGATTATAGCCTTAAAGTCATAAAAGAAACAATCTAAGCATGCAAGTTCTTTTAAGAAAATTATCAGACACTTTGGAAAAATAGTGATTGAGATTTGAGAGTCTAAGACAGTGTCTTCAGATATTTTAAATCTTAAACACATTACCTTTTCGAAGGTCAAATGATTAAATTCGTAGTGTAGAAGTTTGATGTATATTTATATAGGAGGGAGAAATGATCTTATGTGATGACGTCCATTGAAAGTCCAGTGGAACATATCTGCAATCGACGGTTAAGATTTCATTTTCATCCATTTACAATATGTTATTTTTCAGGATCTTACATTTACATTTTTGTCTCTTATCAAATATCACGCGTAAAATACTAAATAGAATTCCAAACAGCACAGCAGGCCGTTTCGTCGAAATGGAGCCGCACACCGTGCCGTTTTACCCTTGGGTCATCTTTCCCTCAAGCAGTACCCTCTCAATTCACAAAAGATATACAAACTTCTCTTCAATCTAAAAGTATAACCAAGAATCGAATCTACACAACCTCTCACTGATCATTCCCTCGAGCGTATCGATCCGTTTCACCGTCATTCTTCGAGCACCGAGCTGATAACCTGAATGTTACGGCAAAATACAGAATCAGATTGATCAAACTCAACATCGTTAGCACCCAGTAATAGTTATCCAACCGGCTCTTGTCTATCGTGTCCTGAAACCATTTCCCTCCGCTTACTCTGCTCAACACCCTAACCAGAACGATACTGCTTGTCATCCCGACCCCGCACACGCCCACGTTGAGCAGAACCATGTACCTGCTCATCTGTTCGGGAACCGTCTCTTCCAAGTGAAGTGCAAAGCTGTTTTCGTAGATTCCCGTTATCGAACCGAGCAGAATGTACTGAGGTAGAAGCCATAGTACACTCATGGGGACGGCGGTTTCGGAGAGAAATCCCCGAGTTTTCGTTACTCTCAGCCTCCTAGCCTCGACATGCCCCGCAATGAGGCAGCAGAATATCGATAGGATTATGGAAACCGGGATACCATGCGGAGATTTCGTCATGCCATGGCGTTTGGAAGCTCTGAGGCATAATTCTCGAGACCCAAGTCTTGCAGCCTCGCTGAAGAGTAAGAGGAGGGGGAGGGGTAAGTTCCATGATCCGATCTTGGTGTCCATATGGTTCGCTTGTTCGAGAAAGAAAGTGTTTCCGAGGGAGAAAACCACTCCGGATATGATGGATGTGGTGAATAAAGGAACTGTGTGCATGACACTTTTGGTTTCCTCCACTTCTGTCACTCTGCAGAGTGTCCATCTGTTCTTCCTCTGTTGCTCCAATGGCTCCGAGGGTAGTATCATCGCAGCTCGATCCAGACACCTATGGTTTGGAAAGAAAGCGTTCAGAGACAAGACATGAATCCATGATGCAGTAACTGGAAATGTCGGTTTTGAACTAATAAGGGCAGGAAAAGTATAAAACTTGAACCTGAATCCACTCGTATGGGGCTTCAGATCTGGATCAAGCTCGGGTTGTTCATAGAGTTGTGCTGGATTGTTCGGGTTTCTGCAGGATATTTTGAAACCAGAAGCCACGAAGACCCGGAATATGGTTGTGAGAGGGCTCCCTTCAGGTTTTTCCTTTTTGTATGAACAGAAACCGGAGAGAAAAACCAGCATGGCTACCACCTCACACCCGGCAGGAATCACGAATCTTACAAACCATGGATTTATCTGAGGAATCGCTACAGCAGCTAGCAAAGGGAAGATGAAATTCCCGACATTTCCGATGACAAAGCCAATGAGCATTGCAGGATCATCCCTTTTTGCATTTTCTTCTATTTGATCTTCCGTGAATGCTCCCAAGGATATCGAGTGGCCGAATATGCCGATGGATATCACTGCCAGTGCAGTGTAGAAAAGAAGCCTCTGCCCTTCTCCAATGCATCCAGACTCAATCGCATTACAGAAAACACTGCCACTGGAAAAAATCGGCGATGCTGATACGGACAAGAACCCAAAACCCTAAACATGAGATGCTTACATGTTTCAGTCTTCAATCCATGTAGAAACCGACAAATTTAAACCGTAAAAAAAAAAAAACAAATCTCTGCAAAAGAGAATGAAAGGTTAAGCTCTTACCAAACTTAAAGCTATAGTGGAGAGGAAGAGCATCCAAAAGTGACCAAGATATGCATCAACTAGGAATTGCATGACGAGATGGCCGACGGCAGATACACCCGCAAACACATTCACGATAGCAGCAGCGTCTGTAAACTTCAGTTTCCACGCGTTTGTCAAGTACAGCATCAACATCCAGAGGGTAAACCATGCAATAGTAAAAACCCACGACAGAACTGCCAAATCAAAGCAGAAATGGAAGCTCATCAAACAGTCACAAATGGAGAAACCGATGGAGCATTTCAGAACAAAATCATTAACCAAACAATTATCGTAATAAAAAGCTAAAACAAGAAAAATTAATGGCCAAGATCAAGGATTGCCTCGGAGATACTAATAGAAATCTCAATCGGACATCGTAGATGTTTGCATCAAAGGTAACACGAATCATTTGCAGCACAGACAAACTGTCGAAGAGAACGTAATTCCGACTCACCGATGACTCTGAGAAAGGATGCCATTGGAGCATGACCCAAGAAATCAATATCAAAAGAATCAATGACCAAAGAAAGGGCAATGCCGAAACACAATCATCGAGACAAAGATCATACGGTGTTGTATCAAACACAGAAGATGAAGAACTGAGCTGAACACCGCAGGTTTTGAGTCTTTTGACCAACATCCATTCAATCATAGAGACCAAAACTGTGCAGAGCAAAAATGGAGGCAAAGACGTGTACAAATTCATATAAAATTTACGGAACCGGCGAAGAAATTCTAAGATATTCTGATTGCACTACTGTTGTTTGGCTTGGTCAAAAGCAGATATTCTAATCAATGCAATAGAATTTATATTCAGATTTCAGAATAAATAAACAAATGATCGTCGAAGAAACCAGTTCATTGTCAGCACATATCCTCGATGGCAGAAGGATTATATAATTTTTCATTTGATTAATGGAATCAAAGCAGAGTCGCAGAGTCGCAACACCTTAATGCCAGAAGTTTCTCGGGAAACGAACAGCCTCCCACGAAAACGTTTCTCCGCATCATCCATGTAGATTTTAACGAATCGGACCATCGCAGGAACACAGGAATTCAAACGCGTACCCCGCACATGATCCTTTCGTCCATGTCAACCGTAGCACCAGAAACCTTGGCGCAGGGCCAGATTTTCTGTCTCAGAACACCTGTTCGGATATGGATCGCCGGAGATGGAGGATGATGAAGGAACATCGCCGCCTCCGGCGCCTTCCATCCTTTCCCGCCATGATCACTGTCGGAAAACGTAGAGGAAAACAGTAGTCTTCGTTGGCCTGGGAGGGCGCGCACAGACTCGCCGGCCGAGCCGACGCCAAAGCACGCGCCGCCGCGTCCGTAACACAGCCTTAAAATGTTCGATAGATTCTGAATAGGTCAGGCCCATTGTTTATATTTGGGCTCAAAGGCCCAAATCATTAAAATTTTATAATCCACGGATAATAATTTTACACCTAAAACTTGTACGGGCTAAGTCTCATTTTGACATATTTGGCCCAAAGCCCAAATCCTTCACGGGTTTTTAAAACAAAAAAAACATATTGATTCTACAATTCATTCAAATAAAATTTTAAATTATTTTTAAAATATCTGATTCGAGTGATTTATTTATAAAGGTATACGATTGTAAATTATATTATACCGAGCGCGTAGTTGTAAAATTTACAATGAATTTTTCTAAATTGTTAGATCTTTTCAATTAAATTTATAGAAACAATATATATATATATATATATATATGTATTTAATTAATGGGATTTTTTTTAAAGCACATTATAGATTCAGAGAGAACTCGCATTAAAAAATTGTGCATTTGCCACGTGTCGAAACGTCAGAGGATGTGGACAAATCAACAACTCAAGACGCATCGTCCGGTGGAGATAAGGAAGGAGACAATTAGACAGCAGAGGGAGGAAGACACTTCGTTTTGTCCGTACACTGGAACAGGAAGAACAGAACAATGGAAATCTACGGTCGAATCGTCGGTTTGAAATGTCCCAGATTCCTTCTCAGAAACCCTAAATCTCCTTCATCATCTTCTTCTTCTCCTTCTTCTCGATTCCTCTGTTCGCGAAGAGATCCCGACGAGCCCTCTCGGAAGAACGGCGACGACAACGGTGAGAGATTCAGTTTCTTTTCAATCAGAGTGGTTCTTGTAAGAATTTCGACAAAATTCTACGTAGATTCAGATTCGTGTTCTCGTAATCTGTAGTGGGTCTGTTGCGATGTAGAATCCAAAGCTTATTTCAAACTGAGCCTTTGTGGGCATTGAGAGAACGTAAGATTCTGTGGATCAAAGATTGAATCTTTAGATATGAACAGATGAGATTCAGATTCGAACACATTCAAGTGATTGATCCCAACGATGTAGCTACTAGCCAATGAAATTGATCATATAGATTTAAACCAAACTCGTTCATTGATCTTTCTCTCTCTCCTTGCGTGTTTTCTTGAACCACACAAGTGTTTCCATTAGCTTTAAACATAAAATCAGTTGTATAGTTTGTATATCGCTGTATAAGCGGGCGTATATGTTTGGTAAGCCTATTTAAGATGCACAGTTGCATGGTTGAATGCATAGCAGAAGTTTAACAAACTCTTCTGCTTCATTTTCTCGGTTTCTCCCCTCTGCTCCTCATTTTCCCGGCTTTTCTCGTCTGCCAAACACATTCTTGTTTGGACCTGAGAAAAGAGTGAGGTGAGTGGAATCAGAGCTGGTGAAGTTTCGTGTGATAATGCCTGACTAAAAACCTCTCCTTCTGTGTCTCCGCAGGTGATAAGTCTTCCACGGATTGGGACAAGGCATGGAAGAGCTTCAAGAACCGAAGCAAGAAGACTCTGTTTCCGAGGTTTTCAGCCGACAAGTACGTGAGCTGGAATCCTCGGCGGTCGGAGTATCCGCTGTCCGAAGAGGTCGATCCCATCAAGAGAACGGAGAGGTCTAACCTCATGCTGTGGACAAGTCCCCAGTTCACTCTGGTCGGCGCCATTGTCATCCTCTCCTTCCTCCTTCTCTACACCATTCTTGCTCCTGTCAAGTGATTTACAACGTGTTCTTGATGTTTTCCTGCAACTGGGTTCGTCGCCCTGAGAGAGGAAGAAAAGAGGCAAGTGCTCGTGATGATGATTTGACTTCGGTCAAGGCCATGTATAGTGATTGTTGATATCCAAAGATTCTATATGAACATAACCTTTTTTTTTTTTTGGTTAAGAACCTCGTAATATATAAAACAATCAAACTAGTTGTTAATGCCAATCCAAAGCAAATGGATTCTGAAAGTTCTGTTCTCGATCTGGCAAATAGATAGGGGTGTCGAAATGGCCGGACCAAGCAGGAACCGGCCCGACCCGAAACATGATCGGACCTAAAACCTTCGGCTCCGAAATCCGATTCTATTAGTTTTTTTCGGATTCGAACCTGGATTCGGGTTTGAATATTAGAAAAAAAAAAGTACAAAAAATAAAATATAAAACAAGTTAAAGAAAATTAAAATACAAAAACTTTAATACATTTAGGGATAATAAAAAGATGAAATTCAATAACAAAGTTATAAATTTTGCTTTAATGGCCATTCAAATTTGAATTCTTTAGTTTTATATAATAAGAACTTTGTTTAAAATATTAAATTACTATATTTTTTTGCAAAAAAATAATTAGAAGATTAATTTTTATAAAAAGTCTCACTGATCTAATTCAATTCAAAGTTGTTGGAAATGCCTTGACTGAAACTTCTGCTGAAATTAGAGGGTTAGTAAGGGTAGAAAAGTAATTAGTCAGGGAAGTTAGTTGAAGTCTGTTAACTCTGCGTATTATAAGCAGAGGATCTTCTTCCTCCTCCTGTAATTTTTCTTTTTCTTGAATACTCTTCATATTCTGGGTTTTGGGGAGAGATTTCAGAGAGAGAGAGTTCCTCAGTCCTTTGTAAATCTCAAGTTGTAACCTCAGGGAATCACTAGTGAATTGCCAATTCCACTTGGCCGAGACGTAGGATCATCAAGATCCGAACTCGTTAAGTTTCTGGTGTTCGTCTTCTACTTTCGGATCTGTTCTTGGTCGTGTGTGAGTTCTGGGAAATCGTCAACAAGGAGAATTCGCAGTACAACTGGTATCAGAGCCCCGTTCAGATCCAGGGAACATTGCTTGTACAAGAACCGAATCCAGGTGATCAGTTTTTTCAACTCATCTCTTTCTTGAGTCTCAGAAAAGCTTATTGACCGGGTATGGCTTCTGCGCCAATGGTGGTAAAATTGGATGTGGAGAAGTATGATGGGAAAGGCGATTTCTCATTATGGAAGGATAAGGTTCTGGCAAGCTTGAACATTCTACAATTGAGCGATACCATAAAGGACGGATATGTTTTGGGAATAAAGGATTCACATGAAGAATCTGATGAACCCAGAACAAAGTCTGAAGAAGAAGGTAAGAAACCCGAAATAAAGAAGAAAACAGGCTTATCTCAAGAACTCAGACTCGAGAAGAGTCAAAGAGTTAGGAATCTGATCTTTCTCTGCTTAGGAGATCAGATCATGAGAAAGGTAAAAGGAGAACAATTTGCCGAAGGGATTTGGAAAGCCTTGGAGCGGGAGTTCGTGCATAAAACAATGCCGAACAAAATGTACCTAAAACAAAAGCTTTATGGGTATAAGATGGATGAAACAAAGACAATGGAGGACAATGTGGATATGTTTCTGAAGCTGATAAGCGATTTATCATCTCTGCAAATCGAGATCCCAGAAGAGGATCAGATTATGTATCTTTTGAATGCTTTACCAGAAAGGTATGAACCATTAAGGGATACAATCAGATTCTCTAGGAAGGAAGAAATAACCATGGAAGACATCACATCTGCTATATACTCAAAGGAGCTGGAGTTCAAATCAAAAGGCAAGGTTAGCTCAGGGGAAGGTTTGCTTGTCAAAGGTAAACCAGAAAAGAAAGAATTCAGGAACAAGAAAGGAAAATCTGGAAAAGGGAAAAGCAAACCAAAGACCAAAAGTGAAACTGGTTGCTGGTTTTGCGGGAAGGAAGGCCATTTTAAACGAGAATGCCGAAATAGGAAGAAATTCCTGGAGGAACAAGGAAAAACAACAGGGGAGGCAGCAGCAGCCACTTCAGGAAAAGATGAAGAAACGGAAGTACTGACAGTATCTGAAAAAGAACCCAAAGAACAATGGATCCTAGACTCTGGCTGTACATATCACATGACTCCAAGGAGGGATTGGTTTTCAAACTTCCAAGAAACTGCAGGTGGAAGAGTACTGATGGGAAATAACGGATCATGTGAGGTAAAAGGAATAGGAGACGTGAAAATAAAGTTTCATGATGGAAAGATAAGAATTCTGAGTCAAGTAAGATTCATACCGGATCTGAAAAGGAACCTCATATCTTTGGGATCTTTAGATAATCTTGGTATGGTCTATAAATCCCAAGGAGGAAAGCTCGAGGTCTACAAAGGAAAGGTGCAAGTAATGTGTGGTCTGCTTCAACAAGGTCTGTATGTACTCCAAGGAGAAACCTTAGAAGGTGAAACCAATGTCTCTGTATCAGAAGACGAGACTAAAATCTGGCATAGAAGACTAGGGCATATGAGTAACAGAGGAATGCAAGTAATGATACAGAAAGGTCTACTGAACAAAGACAAGGTTAAGACTCTCGCGTTTTGTGAAGACTGTGTTATGGGCAAAACTCATAGAGTAAGTTTTGGAAGAGGAAAACACATCTCAGAAAACGTCTTGGACTACATTCACTCAGATTTATGGGGATCCTCCAGTGTAAGCCCTACTCTAGGAAAAGCCAAGTATTTCATATCCTTCATTGATGACAAATCAAGAAAGGTATGGATTTACTTGCTTAAAACCAAAGATGAGGCTCTGTCAAGATTTAAAGAATGGAAGAGCATGGTTGAGACACAAACAGAAAGAAGAGTCAAAATTCTGAGAACCGACAATGGGCTTGAATACTGCAACACACAATTCGATCACTTCTGTCAAGAAAATGGGATCAAAAGGCACAGGACATGCACATATACTCCTCAACAAAACGGAGTAGCCGAACGCATGAATAGGACCATAATGGAAAGGGTAAGAAGCTTGCTCAGTGACTCAGGATTAGGAGAAGAATTTTGGGGTGAAGCAGCTGCAACAGCTGTCTATCTGATCAACATGTCGCCATCAAGTGCCATAGACATGAACCTACCCGAACAAGTCTGGAATGGAAGGGAACCAAGTCTGGGACACTTAAAAAGATTTGGTTGTGCGGTCTATGAGCACATCAGTCAAGGGAAACTAAAACCAAGAGCAAGAAAAGGATACTTCATGGGATACCCATCCGGAACCAAAGGATACAGAATATGGCTACCTGCAGAAAGGAAAGTGATAATAAGCAGGGACGTCATATTCAAAGAAGATGAAGTATACAAGGACCAAAATAAAGGAACTCATGAAGACACAGAAATAAAAGAGAAACCTGTGAATTCATTGAGAATAGGGGTCACAGCTGGATCAGAAACCAGAGAAATTCAAAACCTTAGAGAATCCCTAACTCAAGGTGGAGGAATTCAAGAAAATCCAGAAGAGACAGAACAATGGAATGATCATCTATCTGAATCAGAAACAGAAGATCATGAAGAAGAGCTTGACGAAGTTAATGAAAGTCTGAGGAATTATCAGCTAGCCAGAGACAGATCAAGAAGACAGATTCAACCACCTCAAAGATTTAGAGAAGAAAATACCTCAGCTTTTGCATTAGCTGCTGCGTCAGAACTGGATGAAGAAGAACCAAGAAGCTTCCAACAGGCTCTACAAACAAGAGACAAAATTAAATGGTTACAGGCCATGAAGGAGGAAATGGAGTCCCTGTATAAGAATGAAACATGGATACTGGTTAAGAAGCAGAAAAGTCAGAAGGTAATAGGATGTAAATGGGTTTTCAAAAGAAAACCAGGAATCCCAGGAGTTGAAGAGCCAAGATTCAAAGCTAGATTAGTAGCTAAAGGATACTCTCAGACCGAAGGTGTTGATTACAATGAGATCTACTCTCCTGTGGTGAAACACGTATCGATAAGACTACTATTAGCACTTACAGCTACAAGGGATCTGGAACTAGAACAACTAGATGTCAAAACTGCTTTCTTACACGGTGAACTAGAAGAAGAGATTCTGATGACACAGCCAGAAGGGTTTAAGGTGTCTGGAAAGGAAGACTGGGTGTGCAGACTAAAGAAGTCACTTTATGGTCTGAAGCAATCACCAAGACAATGGAACATCAGATTCGATAACTTCATAACAGAAAAGGGATTCTCACGCAGCAAACATGACTTCTGCGTGTATTACAGAAAGGTAAAACAGGACTCCTACATATATCTACTAATATATGTAGATGACATGCTTTTAGCAGCAAATAGTAAAGAAGACATAAAGGAGGTAAAGAAGATGCTTGGAGCTGAGTTTGATATGAAAGATTTAGGAAAAGCAAGCAGAATCTTGGGCATGAACATACAGAGAGACAGATCAAAAGGAATCTTGACTGTGTCTCAAAAGGAATATCTTCAGAAAGTGGTTAACAACTTCAGTATGGCAGATGCTAAACCAGTCAAAACTGCCATGGGATCCCACTTCAAACTCAGAAGCTCACAACCAGAAGACGAGGTGCTAAACCTGGACACGACTCCATACTTAAACGCAGTCGGAAGCATCATGTATGGCATGATTGGCACAAGACCTGATTTAGCCCACAGCGTGGGGTTGATAAGCAGATTCATGAGCAACCCCAATAAGGATCACTGGACAGCAGTCAAATGGGTACTCCGATACATCAAAGGAACACTTGATAAGAAGTTGGTCTACTGTAAGGAATCAGATTTCGAGCTAATCGGATATTGTGACTCAGACTATGCCACTGATCTAGATAAGAGAAGATCAATCACCGGGTACGTCTTCACCATAGGAGGAAGTGTCATAAGCTGGAGGTCCGGCCTTCAACAAGTAACAGCGCTATCAACAACAGAAGCAGAGTATATGGCACTAGCTGAACCTGTCAAAGAAGCTTTGTGGCTAAAAGGACTCACACAGGAACTCGGAATCAAACAGAGAACTGTCAAAATCTTCTGTGACTCTCAAAGTGCCATATGCCTAGCGAAAAACAATGTGCATCATGAAAGGACAAAGCATATAGATGTGAGATTCCACTTCCTGAGAGAAGTAATCACAGAAGGGAAGATTCAAGTCTTGAAGATAGACACTCAAACAAATCCAGCAGACATGCTCACAAAGCCACTTCCAGTCGACAAGTTCAACCGAGCTCTGAGTTTTCTCAGAGTCACCGGCGGATAACGCTGGTAAGACCCTGTCAAGGGGTATATAAAATGGGTTGGTAAACTTCACTAGTGATGAGAGGAAAAGATTCTCATAGTTTCAGCAGAGGACAATCAAGGCAAGGTGGAGTTTGTTGGAAATGCCTTGACTGAAACTTCTGCTGAAATTAGAGGGTTAGTAAGGGTAGAAAAGTAATTAGTCAGGGAAGTTAGTTGAAGTCTGTTAACTCTGCGTATTATAAGCAGAGGATCTTCTTCCTCCTCCTGTAATTTTTCTTTTTCTTGAATACTCTTCATATTCTGGGTTTTGGGGAGAGATTTCAGAGAGAGAGAGTTCCTCAGTCCTTTGTAAATCTCAAGTTGTAACCTCAGGGAATCACTAGTGAATTGCCAATTCCACTTGGCCGAGACGTAGGATCATCAAGATCCGAACTCGTTAAGTTTCTGGTGTTCGTCTTCTACTTTCGGATCTGTTCTTGGTCGTGTGTGAGTTCTGGGAAATCGTCAACAAGGAGAATTCGCAGTACAAAAGTTCATATAGTTTTATTAAAATCTGAAATAACGGAATCCGTCATTTGTATCTTGATTTCTCCGTTCCCTCGATTAGGCTTTGTCATGTATAAATTTTGTGATCCAAATTGTTACAAATTAATGTTTTTATGTATTGGGCAATTGAGACTATTTGAAAATTATATATATATATATATATATAAGAGTAACCAAAATATAAGAATAAGAGAGTATGAAAATGTTTAAATTCATATTCGATCCTACAAAATACAAATATAGGAGGTAACATTCTCTAAAAAAATATATCAGAGTTTCCAAATAGATATACATTTTTGTACACAAACAGACTTTATTTAAAAAAATTATATCCATACAAACTTTAAAAAGTCATCGAAGTTTTAGAAACAGTATTAGAATATATCGATATTTTTAACATTTTAAAATATTAATATGTATTTTAAACGATATTTTGCATTATAGTTTTTAAAATATAATATTGTATATTATAATAAATATTGTGACAGGATCTTATAATATTTAAAATTTTATAAACAAAGTATTTATTTGAGATTTTTTTTAATAATTGAAGTGTGTTTTTATGTGATTTACGGGAATTTTTGAATTCTAACAAAAAATAATTTCCTAAAATTTCAGATTTGGACAGGTGGGAAGAAGAAAGACACCATTGAGCAAACTACAGTTGAGTTCGAGTTAATGGACATTAAACTTGGATGAATTAAATGTAAGCCATTTATTACATCAAATACAAATTAGATTTTGTATCCACGTTCGACGTTGACTTTTGAAACATTACGTTGCTCTAGAATTGATTATATTATATGACACGATTCATGTTTTTCTCTCCTTCCAATTTCAACCCCATGCGTTTTTATATGAAATTAAGTGTGTAACGGTTAAATTTATAAAATTACCAAATTCTAATGTAATTTTAAATTTATTTTATTGATTATAAGTAAAATAATAAAAAATAAATTAAATTAAATAATTCACTAAATCCGACATAAAAAGTCGAATTTGTATAAAATTGTTATTTTATTGGTTCTAATATTATATAACTTTAAGGTATTTTTTTAATATAAATATAGATAATCATTTCGATTCGGTTAAACAAAACCGAAACTATCATAACCAAATAACACATACAATATAACTATATCTAACTTCAATCCGATATAAGAAAAAATCAAATTAGTGTAAAATTTTAAAAATTCTATTTACAAACCAAATATGAAAATCGACAAATTTATCAATAACAATCAAACATAGACTGAATCAAAATTATGTAAACCAAATCCGCACGAAAATAATATCTATTTAATTTTTCTAAACCCTAAAAAGAATAAGAAGAAAAAACTAAACATAATCAAACCAAAATCCAGAAAATATACGGAATACTTATTTTCTCTGATTTAATTTTTTTTTTTGGGTCAGTGTCTCACGCACGTGTTCAAATCCAGCTTCACGCGGATTCAACCAACGAGACACGTATCCAACGAAGTTCGCACCTAACTGTGTTATGTAACCAAAACGACGTCATCTTCCTCCCTTCGGTTCCAACTAACTTTCAAAGGTCCCTTCTCTTCCCCCAACTAACGTTCAAACCCTTAACGCAACCAAACAAAAAACCATATCTGCAAGCTTCTCATGTACCCTGTTTCGGCTTCCAGCTCCACCTCCGCCAATCACGAATCGCCACATAGACTAGCCACGTGACACGTGGATCATCCTGTTTCCCCTTCTCAGGGCACGCGCCATAATCAAGAGCCGCAGACGGATAAGCTCTGTTACAAAAGGAGACTCTCTCTCTCTCTCTTTCTCGTATCGTTCTGCAACGTCTGGATGAGCTTCAGATCTTCACGAGTTGACCCAGTGAGTCTCCTCGTTTCTTCCTCCTCTGTGGTGCTGAATTCGAAAGCTTTAGCCTTTTAAGATAGATTCGGAGATCAGGGCTTTTCTAGTTTCATTTCCAAACTGCCTCTCAACATCTTAAGTTTCGGTTTGGTTTTATGATCTATCGCTGATCTTTCCTTTCTCTTTCGCTGATTTATCTGCTTATCTCGTGGCATCACGTCATGTTTACGCTGTTGTGACTTTAAATACCTTTTCTTACAACATCAGACGGAAATCTGTGGATCTTTCAGGTTATCTGAAATCGGGTTACCGAGTTTTCGAGCGTAGAATTCAACACTTCGATTGGAAAAAAAATGGAGATGAAGGAGGCAGAAAGAGTGGTAATAGCTAGACCGATTGCCTCGAGGCCTTCGTGTTCGGGTTTCAGGACGTTTACGGAGCTTCTGACTAAGTCAGTTAACGTCTCTCCACAAAAGATTTGCCCTGAAACCGTTGTTGTTTCGGCTATAAAGCCGAAGACTCTAAGGTTCAGACCGTCGGGGAATGGCGAAGCTTCGGCTATGTTTTCTCGGGTAATCTCCCGCAATCTGGCTCTCTTGTTATTGTTCTTCCGATTCTTCTTTCATCGATTCTTGACTGTTTTTATTTGTCTGAAAATTTATAGGGCCAAGTCTCTGCTAACGGTAACGAGAACAAGCTTGAAGATAACAGAAACTATGTTGTCTATAAGCCTAAAGCAAAGGTTGTGTCCAAGGCGACGATCTCGGCTTTGGCGAATATGGTAAGTGATTTCAGTTTCAAGATTACGACTTTGTGACGATACGAACGGAAATTTATCGACTTTTTTTTTCGTTATAGCTTCAGGGGAAGGTAAGTGTAGATCTTCAAGAACCCTTGAAACAGACAGAAGTGTTCCTGCAGACATGGAGCCGCCAAAACAGACAGAACCATCCTTGTCCGAATCTTGTTCAGAAAGTTCCAAACTTTTCGGAACTGAATGCTAGATCTTCCGAAACATCGAGGGGAGATCGGTCTTGTCTCGACGGGTATAACTGGAGGAAATACGGGCAGAAGCAAGTGAAAGGGAGCGAGTGTCCGAGGAGTTATTACAAGTGCACGCATCTGAACTGTCCAGTGAAGAAGAAGGTAGAGAGATCATTAGACGGCCAGATATCAGAGATTGTGTACCAGGGTGAACACAATCACCCGAAACCTTGTCTTCCACCCCGACGAAGTTCCTCATCAGCCTCGCAGAAATTAGGGTTTGCTTCTTCGGGATCGCCCCATCAAGAGCCTCTGGTCTATTCCCAGTGGAGGAATCGTCATCAGTTCAGCGGGAGAAACGACTGGTCTGAAGGTAGGGTGGAGAACAGGAAAGGGGTAAGTGTTTCGGCGAATTCTGAATTCGCTGTCCCGAGGGCGGGAAACTCAGCTGCTGGAGCTTCGGATTCTTGTTGTCGGAGCGGCGAGTGTGATGAAACTAGCAAAGGATTTGATGGAGAGATTGATGACCCCAAATCAAAGAGAAGGTAAGAGATGTTTTTAGCATTTAACTCAAACCCTACACCCTAAACCCTAAATCCCGAAACCCTAAACCATACGAAAGTCTAAATTCTTGGAACACAAATCCAAAGAGACAGGATCTCGGATCAAAACACGAAGATCTTTCACCGCTAATTCACGTTCGATCTTTTTCTCTCCCTACAGAAAGAACGAGCATCAAACCAGCGAAACTGGCGTTTCAGAGGACTGTTCAGGAGAACCGAGAGGACAATCTCAGGGTTCAGTGGACTCGGATGCTCTCGAAGACGGATTCCGCTGGAGAAAGTACGGACAGAAAGTCGTCGGAGGAAATCCATTCCCCAGGTTCCCAAAAACAGATACCGAGCTTCAAGAACATTGCCGATCGAGTTTTTGTTTCTTTCCATATCAGATCTTTTTCTGAAACATTGATCTTGATCTTGTTCAGGAGCTACTACAGATGCACGAGCACGAATTGCAGAGCAAGAAAGCACGTGGAGAGAGCGTCTGATGATCCGCGAGCTTTCATTACAACCTACGAAGGCAAACACAACCACCAGATGCCCTTCAGGCCGCCTTCTTCGCTTCTTGAACATTCCAAGTAGCTGCTGCCAAGAAGATTCCGGAATCTTCTAGAAGTTTATATATATGAGAAACAAAAAAAAACTTGAGAGTTTCATTCTTGGGCGAAAATGTTTGCTTTGTCTGCATTATTACAGTAGGTCAAAACATTGATTTATATGTGTTTTTCATTTCATGTTGTTTGTAATATTTCCTCTCAAGATTTGAAATTAATTTCAAGGATATAAAATCTTCAACTGTTTTTATATAATTTGCATTGCGAATCATCCATTTTTTCCCCCTCTTTTCAATACCGTATTCAGCAAGTAAAGCCCGTGCGAATATGTTAGGTGTGTTTAATGTCGTCTTTTCTTCTCTCTCTCTCTCTCTTTTTTGTCTTTATTATTGCAATTTTTAATATTGGATTTCACAAAAAAAAATATTGCTTTTGGCATTATTAATATTAAAAAAAATGGTATTTTCTTACGAAAAAAAAAATTGGAGTAAGGTGGAGTTCGGAGATTCGATTTACCAAATGAAATAAACGTAATTAATCTCTCTCGCTGGATAATAAAAATTATTAGGTTGATTAATTAAAACATATAGAATTGAAACTCCAGTCTTGTTGGATCGGATGTTACACCATTAAAATTTAAAACACATAATTCATTATATTTTACACAACAAATTGCTTTAAATAATTCATATTATACACACGATCTATCCTGAAGTCACGTTTTACTTTTGAAATTTTAAATTAACCAACAATTTAGCACATGGCTAAAATAATAAATACATTATAAAAGGAAAAAATATAATATTTTACTTAGAGCACATAATTTTTTTATTATCAAAGATAAAGAAAAATTGCATGTAAATAACTGAGTTTTTACAAAAATCCCAAATAAATATTTAAATTATAAAATTCTCAAATAAATATCTAAACTTTTCAAAACTTTTTTTTTGGTAAAATAACATTTTCAAAACTTTCTATATAAATATCTAAACTTTTAAAAATTTACTAAATAAAACAAAAAAAAAATCTATTAACGACGTTAAACTTATAACGGAGTCTGTCGATAATTGATGACTTAGTCGTTAGCGAATATTGTATTATTTGGTAAAAATAACCAAAAGTTTTGAAAAATTCAGGTATTTGTTTGAGAATTTTATAGTTTATGTATTTATTTGCGATTTTTGTAAAAGTTTAGGTATTTAGATAAGATTTTATTTTGAAAACAATAAGTTAAAATTACAGAAATATTTGAACTTTGACTTTGACGGTCACCGCGGCTCACGATGTAATGTTATCTGGACATTCAACCTATTTTTAAGCCTTCCAACTATCATTTTGCATAACTAGAAACACCAAATATAGGTAATCCAACGATGACGGCAGTGAAAGCCAAATGACCTCCTACAGCAATGGAAATCTTTATTTAGCACCCATCCATCTTTTTTTTGCACTATATAAGCATCGATATTTCCCCCACGATGATTTCCCACAACACCAACATTGTTTTTCTCCAAAAAAAAAAAAAGAAAATTCGAGAATTTTAAGACATAAGAACATCGATTACGAGGATGATGATGTGGAAAAGGGTCGCGGCATTGGCCATGGTTGTGATGGTGGTGATGGCGTTTGTGGCTGAAGAGACGGAGGGGAGACAGATTGACTACGGGGCGATAGGTAAGGGCGAGGTCCACCGCTGCAACAAGCTGCATCCCGCCGACTGCCGCAGAGAACGAGTCAACCCTTACCACAGGGGCTGTTCCGTAGAATCGGGATGCCGCCACGACCGCAAATTTGAACCAATACCAAAACCTGTTGTTCGCATCTAAGATTCTCCACCCGTCCGCATAAATACATTCTCTAAATTACTATTATTTAAAAGTAATAATTTTATTTGTTTACTTATTCATTATTTTTCTAAAGGTATAAAAATAATATCCATTTAACTATATATGTATTGTATTTGCTCTATTAGATTTATATATAAAAGAATTATCTAGTAATGAGATCCCAATGTTTTTGTTTTTTGTTTCTTTATTTTTCTGTCCCTAACACTCTAATGAACAATCCAAACATGTCATATGATCAAAGAGGTAGTGGAGAAGACGAACGATCTCCAACACTCTAATGTTGCTACTGTCTTCGGCTCTAAATCTGAAAACACTGTTATTGATCTCGATCCAGCTACAGCCCGGATTCGTCCTCAGCCCTCTGTCCTTCATCTCCTTCCTCACTCTCGCCGCCTCTTTCCAGTACCCGACACTCGCGTACAGATTCGCCAGCTGGACATGAGTCGCTGGGCATTCCGGCTCGAGCACCAGCCTTTCCTCCGAAGCCCTGATCCCCATCCAGACATCGCCATGGACACGGCTCGAGGAAAGCAGAGATCCCCATATGACCGCGTTCGGGTTCATGGGCATGCTCTGGATTAGATGAAATGCCTCTTGTAACAATCCAAATCTGCCCAGGAGATCGACCAGACATGAATAGTGGTCGAGTTCCGGGTCCAGACCGTGTCTGAACATCAACTTGAAGTAGTGTCTTCCTTTTCTTACCAGACCGCCATGTCTGCACGATGACAAGACTCCCAAATAGGTTATTCCATCTGGTTTTATTCTGTTTTCCGTCACCAATTCTTCGAAAAGCTCGATTGCTTGCCTCACAAGGCCGTGCTGGGCATAACCCGCGATCATCGAGTTCCAAGAGACAACATCTGTATCAGGCATTTGGTTGAATATACAGAGAGCGTCCTCCAAGCTTCCGCATTTGCAGTACATCGAGATGAGTGCGTTAGAGATGTGAATGTAAGAAGTGAAACCCAGCTGAAGCGTCTGAGAATGGACGCTTCTTCCTTGACCTAGAGCTCCACTGCCAGTGCAAGCGGTCAAAAGGGTCGTGAACGTGAAATCATTGGCCTTAGAGGCTGAATTTCTCATCTTGGAATACAGTTCCAAACAGATATCCACTCGCCATTCCTGCGCAAACCCTGAAATAACCGCCGTCCATGAAACTACGTTCTTCTCAGGCATTTCGTCGAACGCCTTATACGCGTTGTCAAGCTCACCGAGTTTTCCATAGAGAGCAATCAGCGAAGTTCCCACGTAAACATTGGATATAAACCCAGATTTCAAAGCCAAACAATGAAACCCTAAACCGGTTCGGAAGTCTCGATTCGATCCGCAAGAGCTCACGGCGTGAGACAAATCGCTGGCATCGAATCTCGACCCGTCTTGCTGGATACAGCTACTGTCAGAGCTTGAAGATTCCTCCCGCAGAATCTCGTTGAGAAAGCTCGAGATTCTATCTCTTGACCTCGAGACACCACAGTCCTGAAAGTGATGAATAATACGATGATTCTGGCGAACAGGAGCTCGGTCGGGTTCGGAGGAGATGATATCTAGAACTCTGAGAGCTCGGGCTCGCCTCTCGGCCTCAGATGTCTTGCTCGTTACGACGGAAATCGATAATGATCGAGTGTGACTGGATCTTGTCTGAAGATAATTAATGGCGGCGCTGCATGAAGTTCTTCTGAGACAATACATTAAACTACTTCACTTTCATGGAAAAAAGCCCCCATCAATAAACTTGCCCGAAATCCATTAGCTCGCTGAAGCTAATTATAGGGTTATGAAATGGGATCATAGCCTTAAAACATATGTATATAGGTATATGTTAAGATATAGTTTTGGAAAAAATAATAATATCAGGACTAATGTTTTTTAAATCATAAGATACAAGAAATTACAAGGAGGATTTGATAATTTCATGTTTTTATTAATCGTTTATATATTGTTGAATTTATTGAAAAAATCACTTTTTAAAAAATCTAAATCTAAATTTAAAATGATTTTTTTAATTCTGAACTCATTAACCAATGTATTGGGCCGATGAGGCTTCGGCTCATTAAATAGATTGGGCCATTGACAATGGCTTATATAAAAATTTAATGCCCATTTATTTCGGACCAATTTTAAGTGTAGACCCAATAATTGTCGGCCCAATGTTCAGTTGGGCCTATGTTACATAATGGTACGCTCGCACGTTCTAGAAAGACTTCATATGCCAAATTTCCACTTTTGTTTTCTTTTATTTTTATGGTTTCTTTGGATTTTCCATGGTTATTGAGTTGCAAAACTAGATAAGAACCAATTATAATATAATCTAGAGGAAGTATTTACTAAAATTTATAAATAATTAAAAATAGCTAAACCTCAAACATTAACAAATTTAGATATTTTTAGGATTTTTTTAAATGGAAATATCAAAAATTATATAATTGTGATTCATTTATAATATTAATTAATTATCATAGATTCTTTTTTTAAATTGAGATTAATATGGATATATTAATAAATATAATATATTAAATATAATTAAAAGAGGATTGTTTATTTAGATTCATATATAATTAAAACCTTAATTAGATATTTTTCAAATTAAAGATGATCTTGAGTCCAAAATCAGAAGAATCCGATCATCGAACCCATGGTTATGCTATAGTTCAATTCCTTGTTTTCTATGTTTTTTTTTGTTTGAAAATGTGCAAAGATTTGTCTGAAAATTTAGAGTATTTTTAATTTGGAAATTATACATATAGAAGTCCGGGCAATTAAAAATACTACAAAATTTTATAAATTAATAAAATTTCTAACCAAATTCTAAAATTTTTAGAAACAAAACGAAATTTGAAATCCAAAATATGTGCATTATATTATATATTATACCTAGAAGACATAAACAAAGAATGTTTTTTTTTTTGTTTTATCCAAATAATTTTTTATTTTCAAAGCTCAGAAAATATAAGCGGATGACGTGGACGTCCAGGATCAAGTCTGAGAGAAGGTAACGGCAAAATTACGTGGACCCAACGAGGGTCAACCTCGGCATGGTCAAACCATGTCATATTCAACTCGGCGCCATAGTCCGAACAAACCAATAACATATCGCCACGTATACAAATATCCTTCCTTTTTAATACATTATAGTGACTTTAGCATTTCCTTTCGGAAAGTAACCCGCACGCATGGCCGCCAGGTTTCGCTCCGGGGTTCAACGTTTTAACGACTACGACGAGATTATAAAATTTATATTCAAATAACTATTCGACGAGCGAAGATTTTTTTTCTTCCCGATCGTTTAATTTTATATTTCGAATTCATAGAAAAAAACTTCTCAGGGAAACAATTTGATCCTGGAATGTCCGATCATGGCGGAGAAGAGATTCAATGTCGTCCAGAACTTCCAGCAGAGGAGGTAATTTCGCGTTAATCCATATGTAATTGTCCCCTGATTAATCGATAATTACGTTGACGATTTCTCCTCTTCCATTTGGGGTTCTCGAATTTTTGTCACTTTCTCTATTCCGCGCATGAAATTTCAAATTTGTGTTGTTATCGTTGATTTGAGACATGGGTTTAATTTCGGGGGGATCAATGTGAAACCAATTATATCTACGCATGATCCAGATGGGTTTGGATTACCATTGCGATGAAATTCAGTTCGCATTTTGTGAGTGTGATGTGATGTGATGGGAAGTAAAAATATGGGAAGTGGAAGTAGGAATCATTGCGAAATATGTTGTTATCCTTGGTGAGCAAGCGCTCATTAGAGGTTGATTCGAGGTAAAAGAAAAAAAAAGGTTCAATGATTTCACCGATATTTGGTTCCTTGATGATTTAATGTTGTGATTGCCTATTGGATCATTGCAAAGAAGATGATAATATCTCTGAATTTGGGGCATAGGGTTTTTTCCGTTTGTGTTTTGGTGAAATTGTTTATGGAGTTTTTGTTTGTGTGGGCAGGGACGCCTATGGATTTGCCTTGAGACCTCAACACGTTGAGAGATATAGAGAATACCTTAGTATCTACAAGGTGACTGCCACTTTCTGTCTCTTTTGTTGTTTCTTATCGAGTACAGTAGATGATGCAAGTTCTCTATCTTATTACCTTACAAATTCTCTATTGATTTGTCATGTTTCCCGAGATAGTTCTGGCATTGAATTCAACGGCATATGGTTGTAGATATCAGGATTTTGTTAGGTCATAGAGTGGGTCTAGCGCCCCACTAGTTACGAGAGAGAGAGAGAGAGCCTCATTGGATCTTGGTAAGATGCTCTTTGAAGTTGTTGTGGTATTTTACTTAGAGCATGAATGTCTGACACCGGGAGGATTATAAAACAGTGTTGTGTAGTGCCACAGTAATAAACCCAAGCATGTCTCCTTTCCTACTGATGTAAAAAATTTGTGCATACACTTGATGGTTTATTGATGAACCTATATCTAAAATAGGAGGAAGAGGCAGAAAGGGAAGAGAAATGGGCAGGCTTCCTTGAACGGCAGGATGGCCCTGCTGCGCTCTGTTCTTCCGAGGAAGAATTTCAGGATATATTGCAGGCAGAGGCACCGGAACTGAGAGAAGATGCTTCTTCAGATGAAGACTCTGGAGCCAATGATTCAAGAAGCAAAAGCCTTGACTCTGATAATATAAGCAAACATGGATCTAGTGAGGAATTGCATGACCATGCACAAGGAATCCCTGAAACAGGAAGAGAACTTTTCATTGAGAGAGAACCTGCAAAGGATGTACAACTTCAAACAGACCGTCAAAATTTAAACGAGGAACTGCCTGGAAGAGACAGCGACTGTGTTAAGGATGATGGGCTTTTAGAAGAACCTGAATCTGAAAAGGAGAGGCAACTTTCAGCAGAAAGTGCATCTGAAGAGGAGAAACAGCTTCCCCAAGTAAGTGAACGTGTAGATCAGCTACAGCTTAGACAAGAAAATGGAACAGAAAAGTGCGTGACAGAACCAGAGGAACGTGAATGTCAGCAAGAAAAAGAAGGGAAGAAGGAAGCAAAGGCCAGTAAAATTCAAGGATGGGCTCATATTAGACCTTCTCTCGGTTCCATTGAGGCTATGATGTGCTCGCGTGTTAAGAAGGCAGAGTATATGAAAGACAGGCAGAGCGCTCATACAGGGAGCCGTATTTCATCAACTAGCAAGTCAATGCCGTCCATAGTGGAATCTGAAGAGAATTTCGGGGAACATGCCCCAGATAGCGACACTTCCACCAGTACAAGCCATGCTAGAAAGAAAGAAAACGATGCTCACGAGAGTGTTTCCCCAGGGCCTTTCTTCCCTTGGTATGAAGAACTGGAGGTACTTGTTCGTTTGGGAGTGCCAAAGGATCTTAGAGGGGAGGTGAGTTCTATGCTTTCAGATTCATGTTATGATATTACTGTAGCTCTTTATCATTTGCCTGGCTTTTATCATACAGGTCTGGCAAGCCTTTGCGGGTGTAAAGGCAAGACGGATTGAGAGGTATTACCAAGATATGTTGGACCGGGTGACTAATTCTGAAGAAGGCGAGGAACACAAGAGCTCGGCCTTATGGAAGTGGAAAAGACAGATTGAGAAGGTCAACTAGATGCATGAATCTTGGACTTTATCATTCAGTCTTTTGAATTTGTAGGTGCTGCTTCTTTTGCTGTTTGTTACTGCCATGAGTACTCACCGGACTAATTTTTATTTTCCGCTCCACAGGACATACCCCGGACATTCCCTGGTCATCCTGCTTTAAATGAGGATGGTCGAGATTCCTTAAGGCGTATACTTTTAGCTTATGCTTGTCATAATCCATCAGTTGGGTACTGCCAGGTGAGTTATCTCGAAAATCCCATTGTGATTTTTGTTCACTTGATGTGTTGCACTTCAGTATGCACTCTCCAATCATGTCTCCATCCGCATGAAGTATTTTCATGTGAGGCAAAGGAAGCCCTCCCCAACCTCACTGCTTTTACGTGTATAAAAAATGTCGTAACTATTATTTTTCCTGGATAAATAGCAACTGTAATTTTGTCTTAATTTCTTTAAAATCCTCTTTTCAGTATGTCTAATCAGTATTTTATGATGGGTGTCATCAGACAACAGGCCTGGTGTCTGCCTTTTAGTTACAGCCTTTTTATGGAATCAAATGCATGTAGGAGCATTGTGTAATATGAAAGTTCGGAAATTCACTATATGCATTTGCAACTGGAGTTTCACAGAATAGCATGACTCATTAATTATAAGCTATTACTATTTCTTTTGTCAAAGCCAACAATGACCTCGGAAAATCTGCAGGCTATGAACTTCTTTGCTGGCTTGTTGCTTCTGTTGATGCCAGAGGAAAATGCATTTTGGTAGGGTGATAACCTTCTTTGTCCCTCCTTCCAATAAGTGCAGTCAAAAGCATAGTAAAAGAACTCACAGTTTCTTTTTCCTTCTTCAACATCCTTTCATTTTTACTTGTTGAATCTCTTTTTCTTTCTATATGAAATTTCTTCGGAGGAGTTAGACCTCTCTCATACCTGAATATTGGCAAGAGCTGGTCTATGTTGTCCAAGCATCATTTTAAGAAAATGATATCTATTTGTCTTGATGAAATTTCCGTTTTTAAGTACAGATATAACTTAGTTCGACTCTATACTTGTTCTTAGGCAGACATATTTTCTAACATAACAAGCTGATTATTGTCCCTATGAAATCATTCAGGACCTTGGTTGGATTCATTGATGATTATTTTGATGGATATTACACCGAGGAAATGATCGGATCTCAGGTGTAGTTTCACAAAAATGGTTCCTAACAATTTCTCTCTTTGCACACCTTTTCTGGAAGACTACAAACATGCATTTAATCATATCAGTCTGATCATTCTCTGCATTTAGGTTGACCAACTAGTCTTCGAAGAGTTGATCAGAGAGAGATTTCCCAAACTCGGTTTGTATGCTTTTGATATTCAGTCTTTTTTTCATTTAATTGAATTTCCCCCAAACACAAAGCAATGTGATTGTTTTTCTATTCTATTTATGCTCCTGGTGCAGTTAATCATCTGGATTACTTGGGAGTGCAGGTAGCATGGATCTCAGGGCCATGGTTTCTTTCTATTTTTGTGAATATTCTTCCTTGGGAAAGCGGTGAGCTTTAATGATAAGATATTAAAAAAAACTTGCTTAAGCTTTTCTAAATTGATCCATAAAAGATCTCTCTTATTTTTCTATTTGAACTTGTCTTTGATCCTGATGTCTTTGCTGTTGCTGCCCAGTTCTCCGGCTGTGGGATGTGCTTCTATTTGAAGGAAATCGTGTTATGCTTTTCCGAACAGCTCTTGCTTTGATGGAATTATACGGTATCTCTGTTGCTTGCTGTAGGCATGGTAAATATGATATTAGGCCTCCCATAATGTAACGAGTAATGAAGTTCAGTAACACTTATTTTTCTCTTTAGGTCCTGCAATTGTTACAACAAAAGATGCAGGAGACGCAATTACTTTGCTACAAACCCTTTCTGGCTCAACGTTTGATAGCAGCCAGCTTGTGTTGACTGCATGTATGGGTTATTTATCTGTAACAGAGGCCAGACTGCAGGACCTGAGAGTAAAACATAGACCAGAAGTACTAGAAGTTGTTGAGGAGAGAACGAAGAGGGGTCGTGTCTGGAAGGACAAAAAGGGACTGGCTTCTAAATTATATAGCTTCAAACACGAACGTTCTATCTTAGATGAGGATAAATCTGGTTCGCAGCATCGTTCCTCTGATTTGGATGGTACACTTGATGATGCAAATGTTGATTCTGAACCAGATTCTATACCAGATCTTCAAGAGCAGGTGACTTATTGTTTCATATTCCTCATTGCCTCTATTATTTCAACCTAGCTAACGACGGTTTCATCAATATTTTTATATGCTTATCTCAAAATACTTCAGTTTAACCCTATAAGTATTTATGTAACTTGTTTCTATATACTCTATTATAAAAGAACTCAATTTTGATTTAATATAGCGTCCGGATATCATTTGGGTATATGTTTTGTATGATATAGGTTTACCCCCTGTTATGAGTGTTAATGGGTGAAAATTATCAATTATTACTCAATGTTTTAGCAGCAGACTACTATCATTCATTTCATGGTAGATAAGAAATATCCTTGACGTAGGCTTTTGGAGGAGCAATCTGTGTAATTGACTGATATGAGCAATCTGTGTGCATCTTCTTTTAAATTTCAGCCATTAACAGTTATTATGCAGGTGGTTTGGATGAAGGTTGAGCTATGCAGGCTTTTGGAGGAGAAAAGATCGGCTGTATTGAGGTTAGTGCTCAAAATAATTTGATGAAAGCAAAAGGTTGATAACTTAATCAAAGAAAAATGTTTCTGTACTGAGTAATATTAATCTAGAATGGATATGCGAAAATTGCAAATGTTCATGGTATATTGTCCACGGTCATCTTGGAAATGAAACTTTTTTTCCTTGGCGCCAGTTTTGTTGAACTTTGAGAGTGAAGGTCCTGAAATTCTTACTAAGAAGCTATCATTATACGTATCTTTCTCCTTTTGCCAGAGCTGAGGAGCTGGAGACCGCATTGATGGAGATGGTCAAAGAAGATAACAGGCTCCAATTATGCGCACGGGTAAACTTATATTCTGTCAATACATTGATTTCGTACCACTTTGAACAAGTACTAAGTCTCCTGTATTGCATTGAGTATTAAATGCATGGTATCAAGGCTCAAACTATTAAGTTTTTATACTCTTTTATGGGAATAAACATCAAGAATACATGGTTGGGACTTAACTGTAACCAGAACTCAGACTTTATTCTCGAACCTAACAAGAGAGGCATCCATCTCGAAGAACTCTCATCGTGAATGGTTATGTTTGGGATCACTAGAGATCTTAGCCTTGAAATGTTGCAGATCGAACAATTGGAGCAGGAAGTGGGAGAATTAAGGATACTCCTTGCTGACAAAAAAGAACAAGAATCGGCAATGCTTCAGGTCCTGATGAAAGTGGAACAAGAACAAAAGCTTACTGAAGATGCTCGCATAAGCGCAGAGCAAGATGTAGCTGCTCAAAAATACGCAGTCCATATAATTCAGGTGATTTTATCAGCTGCTTCCTTTTCGAGATTTATAATATCAGTGAAATTCCCACCTCAATCCATGACATGACTAATATTGAGAAAATCGAAGAACAAAAATCATTCTGCATGTCTCTCTGATGGAATCGATTGTACAGGAAAAGTACGACAAGGCTATTGATCAACTTGCTCAGATGGAAAAGAGAGTGGTTGTGGCAGAATCTACGCTGCAGGCTACTCTGCAATATGAATCTGGTCAAAACAAAGCATTATCATCTCCAAGGTACTCAAGGACTCACTCCTTCATTATCTTTTTACCGTTATGCTCTCTAAATCTTCTCGAAAATTTTTACTCGTTCTTTTTTGTGCTTGGTTTAGCATGGGAAGTTACTGATTTCTTTTTCTTTTTACTGTCATTCCCAATCAATAATGTACTATGTGGTGAAAAAAGAAAATTCGTTATTTTTCTCGTTTTGTGCCGACATTGTAGGTTTGGTCGTGCTCAACATGATAGTCCTAAGAAGAAGACGGGCCTCTTATCGTTTGGATTTGGCTGGCGTAATAAGGTAAGATACACAATCTGAGATATCGAGCTGATTAAATTTCCGTCTTAGAATTAAACGGTGGCTAGTTGATTTAGTAAATATACGACGTTGTTCTCTTTACCCGTTTCACCTTTTTGTTTCAACACAAACTTCCAATGGCCGCCTGTTTGGCTTTTTCTAGTGCTATTGACCAAGTTTAGGTTTCTCATGAAACTCTCATCTAACAGGGTAAGCAACAAGAGGAATCCAATGATGATAACTCAAGTAATTTGGCATCATCTCCCAATTCTCCACCAAATGAAAGTGTCTCAAGGCATGGAAGCAACTCCTATCGGGAAAGCAATCTATCGAAAGAAAGTAAAGCCGAAGATCAATCAGATCACCAAACAAAAAGCTCATCGGACAACCTCGTTGCTGGTTGATCATATTATTTTCGGGTAAATCTCTCATCCTTCCTTGCATCACGTTCTCTCCACCCGATAAGTTTACGTAGAAGATTTTGGCTAAGAGGGCTACAGATTTTGCATGAACCCGACTCATATAGTTAACCCTCTCTTTGAACAATATTACTGGACATATTGGTGAAAACAGTTTCCTTTTTCCGGTTTTTAGGCCCGAAGAAAGACTGTCTCCTTTCCTCTTCCGCCCTCGAGAGCGTATTTTTGGATCCTCTTCACTGATGGTAATCTTCTTCTCTTTGTCTCGATTCTGTTTGGCAGAAGAAACCGCAACAGCAAAGAACCAGCTTTGACGTTAGGATCTTACTTGTGTCCCAAGCAAAGTAACGTATGAAGCTGAGACAACACTTTGTTGCCATTGCAAATGTTCATTCATTTGATTTGAGATTCAAGTCATGTTTTATATGTAACTTGTCTTAGCTTACAATGGTGTATTGTGTGGTTCGTTTTTAAACAAATTTATTCTTTTTTAAATCATTTTTTCGAAAACAAATTTACTCATATTTTATTCATTTTTTTTTCGAAACCCTTACCATCTTAGCTTGAGCTTGACTATAAAAGTGAAATATGATATTTGATTGCCTAAGTAAATTTCTCAACGAATCTTTTTTTTCTTCATAAATTTAGTATTTTTGTCTTTTATAATTTATGATTCATTTTTTTTTTCCACATTTCTAATATTTAAACTATGCGACGTTGTGAAATGATTTTTTTTTAAAGTACATAATCCACCAATTAAAAAAAAACTATGAATTCTATTTCTTACACCATATGGTTAAAGAGAAAAATTCAGATAAAATGTTGATTCTTCACGAAAATCGTTAGAAAAATTTATTTTCAAACATTATTTATTCATCATCTGCGTTGGAAGTTGAGTTTTCCCACGAAGAAGGCGAACAAGGAAGCAAACGCAACGGGAAAAGCAATGAGCATGACTGCGGTAAGAGGCAGACGATCGTGATGGAACCCGAAATATTCTTCCAAGAATCTTGCGACCGTTGTAGATTTTCCGAATACCGTTATCTCTTTCTCGATATCTCCGTACTGAGACGAGAAAAACCCGTTTAACGTCCAAGACGTCGGGGTTAGGTAGTACAACCAGATCCACCACCTCGGCACTTGCTGAAAACATCATCAAGAACACACCGGCCGGGAAAAAAACATAGTTCAGTCGTAGGATTCAGACATTAGAGTAGAGAAGATTACGATAATGTTATCCTAAAATCTCTAAATATTACGTAATACTATCATAATTTTCTCCGGTATTCTCTTCACATCTTACATATCTGTGTGTTGTTCAAGTGTTTTATCAGATATTAAACATAGTTCATTATCATATATTCAAAGAAAATATTCCTAAATATTATGTAATATCATGGTGATTTTCTCGAATATTTTCTATATCTCTTGCAAAATAGCATCGTCCAAATTCTTTATCTGATACTAGATATAGTTTATTACCGGATATATATAAAATATTACGTAATACTATTGTAATCTTCTCAAATATTCTTTATATCTCTGATATTCATAATATTGTTCATAGTATTGTTCAATGTAATCTTTTCGAATATTCTCTTTATATCTGATAGTGTATTGCTCATGGTGTTGTAGAAGGGAGAATCTTACGGGTTCGGGAACTAAGAAACCGGCGAAGAGGTTGAAGTTAACGTAGAAGAGGGACTGGAGAATGGCGGCGACCATGAAGTTCGGAGTGATGGATACGAGGAACATCGCCAAGTAGTTGAAGTAAAGAAGAGTGCAGAACATCGAGTACAAGCTCCAGAAGATTTTGTATCCGGACACGTAGTATCCGATCATCGGATACGTTATGATCACAAACTCGACACTTTGGACGAACAGATACGGAATCTCGGTCACTACCTGCAAAAACAACAGACCCATCAATCAAAGTTTTGTCCAAGTGTGGGTGGCAAAACGGTAAGGTGAAAGCACAAAGTGCTCTCTAATTACCAAAAAAAAGTTTCGATCTTTTTCTTGAGCGAGAAGAGATGATACCTGGGCGAAAGCGTAAGCAAAGGACGAGTACATTCCGGCGAATCTCTCTCTGTACATGACGTTACGTTCGGTCTCGAAGTACTGAAGAGCTGACGAACAGTTGTTTATGCCCAAGAAGAGCACGGCTCCGTACATTGACCCGAGAACCGTGAACAGGCTCTGCTGGTTATCTCTGCAAAAAAACCCGAGAAGTATGAAGAAGAAGAATTCAAGAATTTAGGGTTAGATCTGTTCAAGGAAAGAGTTTGGCTTTTTACATGTTCTTCCCTTGCTTCCAGAACAGCGCACCGAAAATGAAGGAAGAGATTAACGTGTGAAGGATTCGCATCAAGTTGTAAGAAGGGCTTCTCCAATAGGATAAGCTCATCTTCCACAGACAAGACTTGAACTGTCCCCACCAGTTCTGCGCAAAGGTCCTCTCGAACCGGAGATCCCTCGAACTTGGTTCTGGTTCGGATAATTCTCTCACGGCCTCTAAGTTTCTCCTGCAAGAAACGAACAATCACAGACTTTGATTCAAATGGATATCAAAGGATCAAAGCCATGAAAGATTTTGTCTTCTGTACTCACTTGTAAAGATCGGACTCCCTGTAGATTTTGGCGAAATCGAGAGTGAGCTGAAGCTCTGAAGATTGGGAAGTGACGTCCAACATCCATGTCGCCGGGTTGTAGTTGTCCCTGATCTTCGGAACTCCTGGAATGCTCTGTCGTTCAAGGATCTTATCTTTGTTATAATCGGAACATTTACAGGGATGGCTTATCATATGTGATGAGATCGGGTTTGGTTATAAGGAGAACTCGAAAATCAGGTCCAAGTTCGGGTGCTCAAACTGACCTCAAAATACTCGATAACACGGCACGAATGTTGCCCCAACGACCCCGTGTAGATCATCCGACCGCCCCTTTTCAGTAAAACCAACTGGAAAAAAAAAACGAACGAATTCAGGTTTTTTTGTAGGAAATTATAAGTTCAGGGTTTTATATGAAACATTTTAACAGTTTGAGATTTTTTGTGGGATTAACCCTATATTTATATCGACAAGAACTCCATAAAATGAAAAAAGAATCACAAATAAGGGTAAAAACCTCGTCGAAGGCCTCGAAAATATCGATGCTGGGCTGGTGAATGGTGCAGACGATGGTTCTTCCGGTGTCGGCGACGTTCTTGACGGCTCGCATGACGATGGCGGCGGCTCTTGCGTCGAGACCAGTGGTCGGCTCGTCCATAAATATAACGGACGGATTCGCCACCAGCTCGACCGCTATGGTCAGCCTCTTCCTCTGCTCCGTCGACAGACCGTTCACTCCGTGAACTCCCACCAATGCGTCCTTTATCTCTTCAAGCTCTATCGTCTCCAGCACTTGCTTCACAAATTCCTACGTCACAAATTTTGAGAATCAGTTCGTATTTGTGTATTTATCAGAAAATTTGAAAAAAAAAATTATCATTTGTTATAGAAGTAGAGGAAATACTATGTAATACATAGAATTTTCAAAATATTTAACTATTATCTTTTAATTTACTTAATTGAGAAAATAGTATATAAATACCTAAAATTTTAAAAATCTCGTATAAATAATTAAACTATAAAATTTCAATATAATACATAATTTTTTTCAAAAATCCTATATAAATTTCTAAAATTTTGAAACTTTTCCATATAAATCCAAAGTTCAAATATTTGCTTTATAAAAATAATCAACTTCGTTGATAGATTTTGAATTTATTTGATTTTTTTTTTAAATTTAGATATTTTTATAATTTTTTTGAAAAAATATGTATTTATATTAAAAATTTATAGTTAAAATTTTATATAAAAATTTAGATATTTATATTAAAAAAATGGTATTACTTAACATACTTTCTAAAATATTAGATTCCATGTGTAAATATATAAAAGTATAAGTACTAGTACGCAAATATTGCTAAGCATTGGGAAAAACAACTCACGGTTTTGGTTTTGGAGTCGATGTCGGGAGCAAGGCGGAGCCAAGCGGAGAAAACCACGGATTCTTCGACGGTGATGTTCGGCGAATGAATATCGGTTTGCTCGCAGTATCCCGAAACCCTAGCGAAGGTTTCTTGGACTTTGGGAAATCCGCTGATTTTGATGTCTCCTTCGATGTATCCGCTGGTTTTTCTTCCGGCGAGAACGTCGAGGAGAGTGGTTTTTCCGGCGCCGCTGACACCCATCAACGCCGTCAGAACTCCTGGCCTGAAAGCTCCGGTTATGTCCGATAGAAGCTGCAGTTTCTTCGAAGGATACCCTTGTTCTCTCATCTCCTGTGTTAATGGAAAAAAAGGTGAATCTAATCAAGACTTCTGACGATTGTTTTTTCTTTTTTTTTTCTGGTGAATTACGTCGGAATGTGCAGATGGTAAACGTTCTGACAAATTGGTGAGGATAAACTGTTGAATGTTTTCGTGCCCTTATGATTCTAGTTCGTGGTTAGAGGATGCATTTTGGCATAATGTGTAAGATTTCGACAGAACACATTAGGACGGAAACAGGTTTTGCTTTTGTGTCGAGTGCAAATGCGAAGATTATTGGTCAAAGATAAGGAACTCGGGTTTGATGTTGGAAGATTGACAAAGAAGGGACAGAAGAGTTACCAAAGGGGTGTCAACATAGTATTGCAGGTCTTGAAATGTTACAGTCAGAGGTTTGAAAGGTAGGACCATCCTGCCTGTTCATGGAGGAAAAGGTTACACAGAGAAGACGGAAAAGGAGCAGGAGGAATGAGAGAAGAAAGCTCGTTTCACCATGGCTGTCATCTGTCTTTACTGGAGAGTCTCTCGTCTTGTTCTTTACCGGTGAATCATCTCTGGATTCTTTTGTCCCTCGTAGCTCAGATAGCTTCTCTTGAGAGATCATGGCACGGGATGATGTAGGAGCTGTCGGTGTATTAAGCCGTTAAGTACATATTCCTCTGACTAAGCTTTCTTTTTTTTTTATGTACATTAGCAAGAAGAAGATGGACTCACATTTCAAGAAACTCAGAGCCAGAGTGAAAATGATGTTGAAGAGCAAGGTGAAGCCAAACAAGGCACCAAATGATACCCAGTACATAGAACTGTCATAGTTCAGTCCACGGGTTTCGAGGACAGATCTTCCTATGGTAACGTTTGTTGGTAGCATCTGTAAAGTGTAAACAGACCCAGAAACCCGATTAGATTTGAGGAACATATCGCACGACGGAGAATTTGCGTGATTTAAGTGAAGAAAAGGAGAATAATATAACCTTCTGCCATCGTGGAGCAAGAAATTCGTTTACAGAAAGTCCAATCTCTGCGTAACTCATTGGATTTGCCCAGAAACCCCACTTAAGCCACACCGGCATGGAAGCTGCAGCAAAACCGGGGGTTTGAGACTTACCGATATAGAAATTTGAAAAAAGAGGAGAGGGTTTGTTAGCTCTTACGTGGTGGAATGATGAAACCAGCGAATACGAAAGTGACCAATATTGCAAAACTACCGGCTGTCATGGAAGCAACTACTGTCTGGAAGATTGCAGCTATACAACGGAACATAGAGATTGACGTGAAATGAACAGCAAAGAGCAGAAGGAACTGCCGGAAGAACCTGAGACATGAAACATCATTAGATGACAATTGTCTGAAATTCTTTCTAAGCACTTGGATGTGAAACATGACCTTGAGGTAAATTCAAAACTCACCTTGAGGCTTCAGGGCTGTATCCGATGACATAGTATGTCAGGCAGGTCCAGACAAGAGATTCGAAGAAAGAGAGAGGGACCTTTAACAACGTTGCTGGGATTGCGTAAGCCCATGCTGGATAGAAACACATCTGCTTCTGCTTATAGAAAACGGCAAGGCGTTGGACTGTCATAGACAACTCCGGGAAACCGTCAACCAGCAGGATGACGATAGCAAAAAAGAGGGCGCTCATGTAAGAATTTCCATGAACGATGTCAACTTCCATTCTTGTCCGTATGAATACAGTCATGGTAATGATTGCTGCCATAAGAAGCTGTGCACAGAAAGCAGTGATGTTTACGAGCACTGGAAAGGAGACATCAAAAAACAAGGGAAGTTTAATGAAATGAACCTGGAACGTCTTGAAAATATAGACGAAATAGTTTCTCTTCATGAGAAGGAATTCTCTTGATATGCAGGCTCTGAACAGCTCCCATTTGGGAAGAGAGTACACACTGAAGGAAAGAGCATCCTTATGGCTTTTTGATCTATCATAGGGCATGGAGAGAGCGCCCACGAGCTTTTTCCCTGTATCAGAGCTCTTAAATTCCTTCGAAAACATGTCTACAGAGACATAACTGTGGGGTAGATCTTCGTGCCGCCAGTATTGGGCTTGATCCTTTCTAGATATAACCTGTAGAACAGAACAAGAAAAGATCAACCATTCGTGGCAATTGCGTAAGGGAACAAAAAATATGGATTTTACCTCCTGGAGAAAGTCTGCAACACCTTTCCTTTCAGGGCATCTAAATCCACAGTCCTCGAAGAATTGCAAGACCTGGTCACGTGGACCGTGATACACGATTTTCCCCTCAGCCATCAGCACAAGATCATCAAAGAGTTCAAAGGTTTCTGGGGCAGGTTGAAGAAGGGAAACAAAAACAGTAGCCTCGGTTATGTGAGCTAGCTGTTGAAGAGACTTGACGATCTGAAAAGCCGTGGAACTGTCTAAACCATTCGTTATTTCATCCATGAACAGAGCTTTTGTTGGGCCAACGATCATCTCCCCTGCAGAATAGAATTGCAAATGTTGCTTCTCAAGAAGTATTGAAGCAAGAGAAATCGTTTTGTAGGATTGAAGCTATGAACTATACCTGTAGTGAGGCGCTTCTTTTGTCCCCCGGAGATGCCCCTTCTCATTACATCACCGATCAGTGTCTCTGCACAAATGTCAAGCCCGAGGATCTGCAAACACAACCGAGAACATGTAACCAAATCCAGAATCTGGCTGTACCCAGATTAAGTTTCAGCTGAGCCATAGAAGAGGGGGGGCTACCTTTAAGATGTATTCTGTTTGCAGGCTTCGTTTTAGCCCTTCAACTGATATTGCCTATTGAACCAAAAAAAAAAAATTTGTGATCAACCCTTGGTACTGGTCAAGATTAGCTTCAAAGATCAGCGAGTGTCGACTGAAGTACCTTCATGTAAGCATCCACATCTGGATTGGGAAAGATTCCCGCTACCTTTTCCCTTTTACTGACCTCCATCATAATCTCTGTTTTGGCAGAACGATAGCATGGTGTTGCATTGTCAAAAACCCTGATGCCAAAGCACTCATGTGGACAGAGGTTTTGGGATATCTACCTGGCCGGCTACCGACTCCCTGACAACGAGCTGAAAAGTCGAGTGTCTCCCTCACCGTCATCTCAGCAATGTGCAGGTCATATTGGCTTATATACGCCGATGTTTTCTGAGGAACAAACTCATCCAGTCCATACCCGTTGTAAGAGATTTCGCCAGAGCGCTGTAATAAAAACAAAGGGTGAAGAATTCAGACATCTGCAAACAAATATGCCGGAGAAAAGGAGGAGACAAAGGTGTTTGTAGCGACCTTTAGATTCTTGTCTAGGTTTCCAGACAGGGCCTTCAAGAGAGTGGTTTTTCCACATCCAGGAGGACCAAGCAAAAGAGTTAGCCTGCAATTAGTACAAAGCATCTGTGTTCATGACAAAGGAGAGACAGCATACGTAAGCTCGAATCCAGACAAGTTAGCAGGTAGTACACAACCTCTGCAACTAACCTTCCCGGCTTTATGGCACCACTGACATCTTTAAGTATGCTTATCTTAGCTTCACGTGATTTGGCACCCGTGAGCTTCACCAGTTCCTTCAAGAAAAAGCAAAAAACAAGTCGAGTTTTTGACCCGTTTGATCGTTGTTGACACTGAACTACTACTACTTGTATAGATTCTCAGTATACTTACAGAGAAGATGCGGGTAAAAGAGTTCCACAGAGTTGGGAGTGCCTTCCCTTCAACGACCTCGCACTCAGCCTCCACCAGTAAGTGCTCATATCTCACTTCTATTGTGGGCAATTCCACTCCAACTCTACAACACCCAGTTCAAGTTCCTGTCTTAGAATGGATCCTGCTGTCGGAAAAGATCTGGAATCACTTACAAATTTTGTACCTGTCAATTCTCTTTCTGATCTTCTGCAGCAACTTGAGATTATCGTTCTCGATGTGTTTGATGAGCTTCTCTATCATCAGACGACGTTCCTCTGCCCCGAGCCTGGTGACATCCACAACTCTCTTCCCTTTATCGTTTACTTCATCGCCGCTGCCGTTTTCGTAATCGACAAGGGATGATCTCAGCCTTTTCACGGTCGGTAATCTCTCTATCTCTGCCCATTGGAGGGCAAGGTCAGCATCTGGTTCATCGTATCTGGAAGAAGTGCTTCTGAAACTGGAAGTCTGTCGCCGGAAAGATGACCTGATGCTCCTTCCGATCTCTGCAAGCTCCACTCTCAGGGACTCTATTTCATCCGCACCCACCATTTGAGCCATGGTTTGAAGATCGTTGCAAAGTCAAAATCGGAGAGAAAGTCGCTGCCTTTATATATGTTTCTCGATGGATTTGTGTCCAAACAGGACAGCTTTCAGGATGAAGTAAGCCATTACATCATCCCTTTCCTTCCGCTACATTTTTGGATTAATTTAAGATTTTTCCAAAATACACATAATCGGTGACTTCATGAATGACGGATAATATGAATTATTTTTTAAAAAAATACAAATAATTTTTATTTATTTATATACTACACGTTTTAACGGCGAGGCATTGAACAGGGGGGGAGTTGTTGTGGGATGCATTTGTCAATGAGAGAAATCAATAATTTTTTATTATTATTATTTTGTCTTGTTATGAACAAAAGTTCATGACTTTAGATTCTCTTCAACATTATTTTTTTTATAACATTTTTAATATTTATAGGAGCAGTCGAGTCGCAGCATGGAACGAAACACACCAAGGCTCTCAACTGTCATAGTTCTCTTCAACATTATTTTTTTTAAAATTTTTTTGTATATCTACGTGCCTCCTGCTAAGATATTCAAAATAAAATATTTTCTCTGAATATAAAAATAATTAAAATTTAGTAGATATAATTTTTACGAAATAAAATAGATTGCATTTAAAACTAAACCGATCGAATATCAGAGAAATCCAAAATATCCACCTTACATTCCATTATTTTTTTTTCTCATACTAAAATCCGGCTTCAATAGAGTTTTTGTTGATTAACTTTGCATTTTGAAATGGTTCAATATCTCACATCGTACCATATATTTAACACCAGCATTATTTTCCCACCAGATAACAAAGATGAGATAATCGGATTATAAAACCTTTTTTAAATATAAATTTAATATTTAACAAAAAAAAAATCATACAAAGGTCACTAGAAGAGAGAGCTTCCATTAACGGCCGAGTAACCGGCCGACATAAGAGCTTCCATTAATGGCCGACATAAAAACCTCATACAAAGTCAGTAAAAGAGAGAGCAAACACAACACTTTAGAAATATGAATATGTATATATATATATATATATATATAGTTAAAAGGATTTTATTTTATTTTATATTTTTATTCTTCTACAAAAAGAATGACCCCACCAAATAGCAAAAAATAATGGGGTAATCCGATACGTAGAGATCACGATCAATATCGATGTCGTGGTACAAAATAAATAAATAAAAGAATGCATTTGAATAATTATAATTTAGAGGTCATGTATATTTATAAGGACGAACGAAGAATCTTAGATGCGTCCGACACGTTCCGGTTTCGGATCATATTTGCCTTCGTGGCGGCATCCCGATTCTACGGAACAGCCCCTGTGGTAAGGATTGGCTCGTTCTTTGCCGCAGTTGGTGGGATGCTGCTTGCTGCAGCCGGGGATCCCGCCCTTACCTATCGCCCCGTAGTCAATCACTGTCCCCTCTGCCTCTTCGGCCGCAAACGCCATCACCACCATCACAGCCATGGCTAATGCCGCAACCCTTTTCCACATCATCATCGTATTCGATGTTTTTGTGTCTTAAAATTCTTGAATTTTCTTTTTTTTTTTTAAATGTTGAGGCCGTGGGAATACTGTGAGGGGAAATATCGATGCTTATATAACGCAAAAAAGGGCGGGTGGATGGATGGTTGGCTAAATAAAGATTTTCGTTGCTATAACAAGTCATTGGCTGTCATTGCCGCCGCTTTTCTCTAGCATTTGGTGCTTTAAATTATGCGAATGATAGTCGGAACGCTTAAAAATAGACTGAATGTCCAGACAACATTACACCACTGCCCGTCAAAATCTACGCATTTCTATATTTAACCTTACTGCTTTTTGTACCTCTGATACAAATAAAATAAAAATGTGAACTCCCGCGTTTAAAATAATATTTATGTGTATATATATGTATTTTCTATGTATGATTGTGTATATATGTATGTAAATATAGATATATATATATATGCATGTATGAATGACCTCACGGAGATCACGACATGGATTAAGCAACCAAGTCAAGACCGCAGCAATAACAAGTAAGGTCTGATCAAGATCCTCTTGCAGGTTGTCATTTACTAAGTTTGGCGGGAGCGTAACAACAGAATTTTTCGCAATCAGATCAGGAAGTTGGATCGGGTGATACGTGATATTATCATGTCGGGGCAAGAAGCTGTCTCGGTGGCTGAGAACCGCATGCTGCAGGAATGGTATCGTCTCACACATTAGCACTAGTTGGCTAGAACATCTGTCTTTTATTATCTTTTTATGGTTTTCACTTCCTTATGTACAAATATATGGTTGGGTTGTAACTAAACATTCTTTTGGATATATAAATTTCACATTATACCATATATATATATATATATATATTGAGATGTATATTGGAGATTGTTATATGAACATCCATTCATCTCGTCCATTTCATATTCTTTATTCTCTTTGCACGGTTGTGACAATCGTCTCGGACATCCTTTGGACATCAGAATTCGTGGTCTTGTTGGTTCCAAAGAGCTTGTTTTTTCTCCTTCGAATAATTCGCATTGTAACGTTTGTCTTTTGGCCAAATAAAAAATGTTGTCTTTCCTAATTTCTGCTCATTTATCTTATGTCCCTTTTGATTTATTGCATGTTGATATTTGGGGACTATTTCATACTCCTACGATTGATGGACATCGGTATTTTCTTACCATTGTTGACGACTGTACAAGGATGACTTGGATCTACCTTTTGCGTAATAAAATTGACGTTTCCATTTATTTTTCTCAGTTCATCTCTTTTATAGAAACGCAATTTTCCGACAAAATTAAGTTGATTCGCATGGACAACGCACCTAAACTTACTATCACTACTTCTTTACTTCAGAATGGCATTCGATATATTTCTCCTGCCCCTATACGTCTCAACAGAATTCTGTTGTGGAGCGTAAACATCAATACATTTTAAACGTGCCCGAGCTCTCCTTTTTCAGTCGAATGTGCCTCTACCATATTGGGGAATGTGTTCTCAACTGCCGTCTTTCTCGTCAATCGAACCACGCTCCTATTTTAAAATCTAAAGTTGTTGAAATATAACAACCTCTGATAATGTACGTGTGTATGCATATTATATATCAATGCCACATGATAAATTTTTACCCTATAATAAAAATATATGAGTCACGTCAGTTTCGTTCGTTGGAAATTGTTATTCAATTAATACAATTCGTATAAGAATTTAAAAGAAAATTTTAAATGTATATATTTTTCTAGGAAATAAAAAAATTTATGTACTTATTAATAAGATCTGTATTTATTTGGAATTTACAAAGTGATAATTATCAATATCATAAATGTCCATTTGACTCGTCAACCATTTTTTTTTTTGTATTGGTGATTATCCAGCACGGGACTCGTGGTTGTGGAACGCTTAGTCAACCCAATTATTTATACGAAGTTTGAGATTTAATCGTTAATCTCGCATACAATACGAGAGAATGATTGATAGTATTATTAAAAAAATTATTTTAAAAAAGATATATATATATATATATATATATATATATATATATATATATTCAGTATAACTTTAATTATAAATATTTAACGTCCATCCAATTAATATATTATTTGTAAAATATAATCATTATAATTTAAAATTGAAATAAACAAAATTCTTTTATGCTCAATTTTAATATGTTAGATAGATGCAGCTATGACCGTCTAATAGGGTGCAACTGATGGTCCTACATTTAAAAGGCCTCCGACATACAGGTTATTTTTTAGTATATATATTTTGATTTTTTATAATCTAATTTATTTTTTAAATTTTTATTCAAATATAATTAAACATCGTACATTTTTTTACATCCAAGATTTGTTACCATTTTATTATTATTACCATCTTAATTTTTTACATAAATCCAAAAAAAAAATCTAAGAGAATTAATCACATTCTTTTTAATTTGATTTTTCTAAAATCATTCTCTATTTTTCAATTTCATATCTAAATATTAATTATTTTCTTTTTTGTAATAGAAAATATCATATTTTATAAGATATTGAATATTTGTTTTTAATACCTTTATATTTATTCTAATATAGAAAAAAAAAATTCTAGAGTAACGATGAATTTGTTGTAACAGAAATTAGCAAAACATTAAATTAAAAGTTGCAATAAAGACAAAAAAAACGTTAAATAGACATAACATGTTCTAACAGGCTTTGCTTATGAAAACGCACGTAATAGCGATTTATACGGCTACTTTAAAGGAATTTGTTGGAAATAATAATAATAATAATAATAATAATAATAATAATAATAATAATAATAATAATAATAATAATAATAATAATAATAACTCATGTATATAAGACAACGATGCATATCTTTGCAGGTCGTATTGCGTTTTGAACCAAAGTGATTTTTGTGAATAAATTTATAAAATTATATATCCATTACATTTTGGCCAGTATTCCTTCTCCTAGAGAACGTATAAAAATTTTATATTTAACAAAAGAAAATATCTCATTCAAAATTCAGTAAAAGAGAGCAATAAATACTTCAGGAATATTAAAAAAGTATATATATAATTCAGGATTTTCCTAAAAAAAATAATGACAATAATTTATTTTGTTAACCGACTATTATGGACCAAAGTTCAGACTGATCTCGAGATTGAGAGTTGGTGATTTGGATACACATTTTCTCTCCAAATTTGAAATTCGAATTGGGACGAGATGATTTGCCCACGTTTTCACCGGTTGAATTATCCGAATTTGGATAAACAATGACAACATTATTTTTCCACTCGATAACAAAGATGGGGTAATCGTACTTGAGAAATATTAATGTGTATACGTACTTAAAAATATTTTATTTTATTTTTTTATTCCTTTACAAAAAGAATAACTCCCACCAAATAGCAAAAAATAACGGGTAATACGATACGTAGAGATCACGATCAATATCGATGTCGTGGTAAAAAATAAATAAATAAATAAAAGAATGCATTTGAATCATTGTAATTTAGAGATTATGTATATTTATAAGGACGAACGAAGAATCTTAGATGCGTCCGACACGTTCCGGTTTCGGATCATATTTGCCTTCGTGGCGGCATCCCGATTCTACGGAACAGCCCCTGTGGTAAGGGTTGGCTCGTTCTTTGCGGCAGTTGGTGGGATGTTGCTTGCTGCAGCCGGGGATCTCGCCCTTACCTATCGCCCCGTAGTCAATCACTGTCCCCTCTGTCTCTTCGGCCGCAAACGCCATCACCACCATCACAGCCATGGCTAATGCCGCAACCCTTTTCCACATCATCATCGTATTCGATGTTCTTATGAATCTCTTGAAGTTTCTTTTTTCTTTTGGTTTTTTTTTTTTTGATGTTGTGTGAATTATCGTGACTGGAAGTATCGATGCTTATATAGCGCAATAAAGGGTGGATGGATGGATGGTTGGCTAAATAAAGGTTTTCGTTTGCATATATATTTTAAATTTATACCACGTGGTATTTCTTTAATATAGATATACCTATATTTGGCGTTTTACCTTATTATTTTTAATCTCTCTAATACAAAAAAAAATTAATATGTTCCCGTTAAATTGATATTCTTTTCCTTTCCTAATATCTAAAAAAAATCATTCTCTATTTTTCAATTTCATATTTAAATATTAATTATTTTCTCATTTTTAATAGCAGAATATCATATTTTATAAGATATTGAATATTTGTTTTTAATTTTCTTATATTTATGCTACTATAGAAAAAATTGTCATCTATTTTCATTAATAACAATAATGTTTTCATTTGAATTTCTTATTTATTTTTTATATAATATATCTAGAGTTCATTATTTAAAATCATAAATTACATCAATAAATTTACTGGTTTTTCATTTTATTTTTTTAGAATGATTTTTCATTTTAATTATTTTTGAACTACATCTTTAAAAATGAGAATTATATAAGAAAACCCTAAAACTGAAAAATTAATTCAGTTTCAAAAAGGTTTTAGAGTTTATTTTTAGAATGATCTTCATTTTGATTGATATTCTTATTTAGAATAATGTTTGAAGAATTATTTTTATTTGAGTTTATAATTATATATTATTATTATTATTCATTTATATTATTTTAGAATACAATTATTTATATTGACTTTTATACTGCATTTTATTTTGATGTAATTTTATACAAAATTTATAAGAATTGAATTTTATATACATCTTATAACGTAATCCGACTAAATTTGAGTCTTTGAGATAACTCTTGATGTTGCATACATTGTAATAGAAGTTTTTAATTAATTAAAATGAAATCGTTTGACAAAAGAAATTAAAAGGGAGAACATTGCGCACCATGCGTAAGTTAGAGGCGATCCTCGTTATAAATGGCAAACCGGTCAGCGCAAGAAGCTCGGTCTGTCCTCCAAGAGGGGTGAAGAATAGTATCTCCAAACCGCCATAGCATAAGCTCGACGAGATCTCCGCGAATCAAAGGGGAGAAAAAGTTCAACCTTTCTCGACGCTCTCTCTGATCGTTCGAAACCCTAATTACAGTCCCCCTTCTGAATTCGACCCTGATCACCAGTTCGATCGGTTTTGATCGAGCGATTCGTCAGGGAGTCGCTATGCCGATCCAAAACCCTCTGGTTTCCTGGGGTTTTAGCGGTTTCCTCTTTTTCCTCGTCTTCTTCTGCACTTTCCCAGGTAAACAGTTTTTCAAATTTTCTCGCTTACCAAACAGATTTCATCTGATCTGATTTGTGATTTTGTCTCCGCTGGTACTGGAATTCTTGGTGATTATGCTGAATGGGGTTTGCTTCTGGCAGAAAACATTTCAACACAGGAAGTTACGTTGGATTCGATTCAGATTTTCACCACACATGATTGGTTCTCAACTAAGCCAACAGTGTACTTTCAGTGTAAAGGAGAGAACAAGACGGTGCTGCCCGATGTGAAGAAAAAGGATGTGCTGTATGGTTTCAAAGGCGAAGAGTCTTGGCAGGTTTGTGTTGGAAAAAAGCCGATAGCTTTCTCACCACGGAGTAGTTGATATGGCTCTGATAGAACTGATCTAGCTATTGATTGATTTTGTTTGGCATTTGGTTATGGCTTCGCAATGTAATGTAATTGTGATAAGAGATGAAGTTTTCCATTGCAATACCTGCCTTTTGGGAAAGCCATGAGAGATTGGGATATCAGAATCATAGATTCTAAAGAACATTTAGATTCAGATATGTTGAGAGAAGAAAGCTGTTAATCTTTTCTGCATCTCTGTTCATGGTGTGCTTTGTTGAAATTTTGCCCTCCAATGTCTGCAAGTCTCTCCTTTTAAACACTTGTCTGAAATGCTTTGATGGGTTTTTTTAATGGTTTCAGCCCCTAACTGAACTTAAAGGGACAAAGTGCAAGAGATGTGGGTTCTATGAAGAAGACACAATCATCAAGTCAAGTGATGTGTTTGACGAGTGGGAGCTTTGCCCTTCTGATTTCACAGCAGAAGGCAAATACACCCACTCCAAAGAAAAAGAACTAAATGTCACTCTCCTTTGCCACGGATGCTCTCACAACACATCAGGTGAATTATCTTTATCTCAACGGGGTTTAGGGTCCTATTATCAGGGTTGATTCAACTGAAAAGAAAAAACATATCGTGTGTGTTTGTAGCTTCGAATGCAGAATCCGGGTCACGAAAGGAAGATGAGAGCAAGAGGATACACCCCGTGATCGTGGTTTTGATAGTGGTAGTGGTTTCAGGTGTAGTGTTGGTGGGGGTTTTGGCAGGGTACAAGTACTGGCAGAGGAAGAAACGGCAACAGGAACAGGCCCGGTTCCTAAAGCTGTTTGAAGATGGAGACGAGATTGAGGATGAGCTCGGGAATACCCTATAACCCGGTCCGAGCCGGAATCACCTCATATATGTACAGCTTCTTGACGATCGCTCACATGGATTTTTGGTTAATCTTTCTTCTCACCGTTTTGTCAAAGGGGCAACGAATACTCGGAATACTGCAGACTCAAGATTCTCATCACTGTCCATACCTTGAGTCGAACCAAATGATATCCGGTTCTGATTTGGTACGATTTTTGTAAAAACTAGAATAAGAAGTGAACCAAGTCCGATAAATACCAAAACTAAAACAAATTATATAAAATGTATATGCGAAAATTAAGCTTCAGTTTTTTTTTTTTAATATTGGATTTTCATTAAAGTTGGTTATAATTTAGTGCAATTTTCATTAAACCAAATAAACAGATGATTTTTTTTTTTTTGATAACCGGGTAATCCCAGGCCCAAAGGGCCCAGACTAATCCCGACCCACACGCACAACCGGCACCACACGTGTGGGATGTGAAGCACCCGAAGGTGGCCGGAGGGGAAATCTCCATACCCTGGGTGTTGAACCCACGACCTCTTGTTCAGAAAGTGGGCTCTCAAACCAACAGAGTTGGGAGAGATCTTCAATACACAGATGATTTGGGTATATGGCTCTACGGAAATGGACATTCCACTTAACACAATCTAAGTAATTTTTATCCCATTCAAAGTTTAATTTACATGAACTCATTTCTCAAATAATTGATGAAATATTCATATTCTATGGCATACACATGAATAAAAATTATGATACTTATAATTTTCTTGAATACATTACACCAAAAAACTAAACATAGACAGAGCCATCTCAAAAATATTTGGGACCAATACAAAATAGAAAAAATCATTTATTAATTATAAATATTAATTTATTATTTTATTATGAAAATTTTAAAATATAAATAATAATAATAATCTAAAAAAAGGAAAAAAATAACGTGATAATAGTCATGATTTTTCTTTTTTAAAAAGTAAATAATTTATAATTATAAATAGTATCTCAGATGTTTGTAATTATACATGACTCTTTTTTTTATTTTTTATATTATATTAATAAGGGATAAACTAAAAAACTTATAATTTTAAAATTTCTTAAAAAACATCTTTTTTTTTAATTAATTATCGTAAACAATCACATATGTATTTTAATTAAAAAAAAAGGACAATCTTTAAGTTTATTTTGGTTTAATATGAAATAGCATGTAAAGTAATATTTTGAAAACTAAAAATTTGAAATCAAAACCAGTAATGATCTTAAAATAAATAAAATGATATCTTCATCTTTTAGATAGTTTTTGTTGGAAAGTTGATGCAGGGCAAGGAGATGCAGCCATTTTTGTTGGCTTTGCAAGTTCCTGGAGATCAGCCGAACACGGCCTTAAAGTTTTTGGGCTTTTAGGCCCATTAAAAACTGCTCTTTAACCGGATCCGGTTTTGAGAATATAAGAACCGGATTCTACTGGAAAAAAATTGCACGGTTTAACAAAAAAAATATAAAAGCCATGACTTTAAGCCAATTTGCAAACTTGTTTTATATAAACGAAATAATTACCAACAAAGTAGAGAGATGCGAGCAAACAGAAGCAAAGAGGATAGATTAAAGTAGCAACGCGAGAGGATCTAGATTTGGACACATGACTGGAGGGGAGCAAGCCAGAGTGCGAGGCGAGGATGAGAGGTGATGTGGTCGTGGAGGCGGATGGAGCGGGTGGCCAAGTCGTAGACGCCCGAGTGGTGAAAGCCTGCAAAGTAGATGGAGTTGGGGACAAGGCCGGGGTACGTGCTCGCCCGTACACAGAAGTGATCGGTCCTAGGTCCGAGGAAAATGCAGAGGTCCCCTATGTCTTCCGTGTAATACCCCTTCCCTTGATCCTTGTCTTCCCTGAACACCATCAACCGCTTGGTCTTGTAACCTTCTGACTTGTCGCCCAAGAACCTGCCCACGTTTCGTTTTTAGGAGTGATCCGGATTATCATTGTTAGAAAACGAAGGTAACGACAGCATACCACCAAATGATGAATAATTCGCCGCAAGGTGATTCCACCATGTGCAGGGTGAATTTGTCGAGATCGGGCTTGGGCACGCCGGGCGAGCCGTGACAGGGCAGTCTCTGGTGGTATTTCACCAACGGGGAGCCGGATTCGGCCAGACCCGACCCACCACTCGGGAGAGTGTTCAAGTAAAACACCCGGTCTCTGTCCGAATACATGACAGATGACATTTTCAATTCCCAAGGGGCTTTGATGTGGGTCCATTCCGAGTCTCCTGGACGGCACAGACTGAGATAAGGTCCAAGGAACTTGACCGCAACCACACAGTCCTCCTCCTTCTCTGGAGGAGACGAGAGAGACACGTTGATGATAAGGTCTCTTCTCTCCTCTGGTTGGATAAGGGGAGGCATGGATATGACCTTGGCAGACGAGCCTGGTCTGAACATGTCGGTGAGACGCACGGTGGAATCGCTCTCGTTCATTAGAGCCACCCATCCCCTCGACGATCCTACCATCTGCAGCTCCTTTGTCAATTCCAAGGCTGGGCTCTTGACCGTCTCTCCCTTCCTCGGATCGTACAGCTTGCAATTGATGGCCTTTTCACCGGACGAAGCCTTTCCCACCACATTCCTGTCCAGAAGGAGATAAGGGGCCGATGTCGACAACATGCGAATCTGTCGTTCGTTGGGGCATCAAAACTCCATCAGCCATACAACCCAGAAAACAACCGATGATTACAAGCCAACCACAACATACCTTGTTCTGCCCCCTCCACTGGAGCCCGTTGCGAACCGAGAGATTGGCAAGCCGAGACATTGTTGTTGAGGAAGACCAAACCAAACCCTAACGCCGAATTGCCCTTCGCCACGACTCGAAGCTCTTAATAATAACCTTCCACTTCCCTCAATTGCAAATTGGGGACCTTTTCCATCTCTCTCCCTCGTTTCCATTTCTGTTCTTCTTTCTCCGTGGTCGACAAGGAACGAATCCCATATTTTCTTTTCCTCGCCTTCCTCCACGCCTTCGGCCATGAAAGAAAACCGATTTTGATAAAGAAAGATTCGTCTTCAACACCATAATAACAAATATTTATTAATATGTTAAGAAAATCTAATAAAATATTTTTTAATATACTATAAGCGTAATATCAACATTAACCCAAACAAATGGAAATTCGCACTGCTGCCTCTAGCGAAATGGTTAGATAATACAATTTAACATTTAATTGTTATAAATAATATCAGTAAAGTATTTCCGTAAAAAAGATATATAGATTTATTAAATGCACATACATACATACATACATAAGATACAAACATACATAGACAAATGAAGATATATATATATATATATACACTCAATTATTTTAGGAGTTTTCTAATGTAAAATAAATAAAAAAACTCAAGTCCATTACATTAACATTTCCTGCATCCATAACTTCTACTTCTTTCAAACCTTAAAAACTTGTATAAATCATGAGTTGTAATGATGATAGAATATTCTTCACGAAGAAACATAGCACATCACCTTCCTCATCATCATCTTCAGATATTCTCCTCTCCCCCGAACGGTAAGACCAAATCTTTCGCTAGCTGTGGATCTCTCTCCTGCAGATGATACCTTCTCCCATGGCCAGTTGCTTCCCCTTCAAATCCTCTCTCATCTCCCCATCTCTCCTCGCTCCTCCGCTCATTCCCGCGACGCTTCAATCCTTCCAAAAGAGAGATTCAATGGCGACGAAAACACCCAAAAACATGACAAGAACCCTTCTTGCTCCGATGGGGACCGCCGTTCTTGAAAAACACGACGGCGTTTTCCAAGAAACGACGGGGTGAAGGCGAGATTTTCAGCCACTACTTACTTATCAGTTACATTTTATGCAATAAACAATAATTATGGTTTTAAAGCTAAAGTAAAATTTTCATTTACTCCTACAGAACGTTTTTTAAGGTTTTTTTATACGGAGAAATTAATAATAGTTTAGTAATAAATATATGATGGTGACGGAGATTCAATTCAATAGGTTTATGCCATAAAAAAATAAGGTATAAAGAGATTATTTAAACTTTAATAAAAAAAAGAAAAAACGATCAAATTCAAAGGCAAATGTTTATTGCAATAGAAGATTATCATTTATCTACAAATTGTCTTATACAAACTATTTACTTATAATCATAAAAAAAAATATTCGCATAAATAACCATAAAAATTATAGATATAATTGACAGATTTTATAGTTTTTGGAATTTAATTTGTAACCATGATTTTATCAAAATATTATCATTTTAATCATTATAGTTAACATTTTTAATTGTAATAAAATTCTATAAAATAAAGATGAAAATTTGATGATGATATAATATGATCATCTATTTTTTAAATCTATTTTACATGTCTAATAATTAGTTCAACTAAATTTTAAAATTCTGTTTTTGATTTTAATATTATTTTAAATATATATAACTAATACCAAAAAAATTATATAACAAATTAATTTTTTAAAAAAATATAATAATCTACTCGTATTTTTTATTCTATATGATCATCTATTTCTAAATCTAATTTACATGTCTAATAATTAGTGATAATCTAATCAAACTATATATAATTATTAAAAATATTAATTTACCAATAATAATTAATTTTCACATGGATAATAAGGCTAAAACCCCTAAAAAAACCTCCAACTTGCAAAAATATATACAAATCAACTTTCAATTTGAAAAACTGTCATTCAATCCCCGAACTTGTAACCTGTCAAAGAATAAAACCTCAAACTTGCAAATTATTGTTCTAATAAACCTTTGACCGGTTTGACCACAATTTCAAACGATCGGAAATCCACGTATTGACGGATTGCTGATGTCATTTTTTAAATTGAAATTGATAACGTGTATAAGATGACATCAGCAATCCGTTAATACGTAGATTTCCGATCGCCTGAAATTGTGGTCAAACCGGTCAAAAGTTTATTATAGCAATAATTTGCAAGTTCGAGGTTTTATTCAGTAGCAAAGTAGCAAATTACAAGTTCAGAGATTGAATGATAGTTTTTCAAATTGAAGATTTATTTGTATATATTTTTGCAAGGTAAAGATTTTTTTAGGGATTTTATCCAGATAATAAAGTGAATATTTAGGTATATTCAACACAATCCTTTAAATACAACTATTTATATATTTAGATTTTGGGAATACACAAAATTTTGGTCCAAAATCCAAATCACCACAAAAATACTAACCGTTTTGATAATATATATATTTGACCATAATTACGAACCAAATTCAATATAAAAATCAAACGATTATAATTTTTCTAAATTCAAAAAAACTGAATTTACCTGAACTAAAATAAATAAAAAATTTTAAAAAATTTACCAATGAAAAACCAGAATCCGAATCCAAACATAATCAAAATAGCACCGAACCTAATCACAGCGAGATTGATTAAAAAAAAAAACTAATGGTTACAATCTTTTTATATCCGAACCGAAAACCAAGCTGACCACACGTAACCCAAGATATTCCCTTAAGACAACAAACTTAAAAGCCAACCTATACATGGTTTTTTTTAATCAGCATCAACCTCCACCACCAATTGCAATTAAGTCTCTGACAAACTAAATAAGTTTTTAGAGTTTAAGAAAAGAGAGCAAATCTCAGCATTCTCAGACATAAATAAAACAAAAACAAAGACAGTCGATCTGGGGAAGAAGAAGACGAAGCATACATGGTACAATGGCGGCCAGGACCAACAGCCAATCAAGGCGACTCGCTACCTTTGACTTCGAAATCGTCATCGACAGGACTCCTGTCATCTCTCGGGCTGCTGCGCCCATTGGCTTCGGCCGGGCTTTCGCCTCGAGGGCTGCCTTTCCCTCGGGGACTCCCCCCATCTTCAGAGTCCAAACCTTCTTGCTTCTGATGTTTCGGAGGAGAAGCAGGACTGCTGTCTCTAGCCCTCGGGCTGTGTTCCTCACGGGGCGACGGGCTACGTTCCTTTCCTCTTGGCGATGGAGAATCCGCCATCGATTTTGGACTACGTGATCTTTCCACAGGGGACCTTGACCGACTAGTTTTGAAAATAACATCAGTCTACAGCTCAAACACGAGCACAAAATAGTTGAAAACTAGAAAGGAGGGACGAGAAACCAACCTGTAGCTACGACCTCGGCTGTAGCTACGGCTACGGCTTCGGCTAAGGCTTCTGCTCCTGCTTGGACTTCTTCTGCGACGAGGAGATCGAGATCTCACAGGAGACCTTGAGTAACTTCCATCACGCCTAAAACCATAAATAAAAAACGAAATGAGACGTTGAAAGGATTAGAACTATGCAAAACAAGGTTCTCACCCAAAAAAGAAAGAGAGAGGATGTGAGAAAGAGAGAGACGAGTACTTCAGCTTCTTCGGACTGTTATTGCAGTTTCTCTCGATATGTCCCCTTTCACCACAGCGGTAACATTTGTTCTTCCAGTCTCCGGCCGTGCAGTCTCGAGCCCAATGACCATCGACACCGCAGTTGAAACAGCGACCAGACCCAGGAGGTGGGCCCCTACCACCGTAATCTCGGGAACCACGAGGTGCCTACCGTAAAATACAAGATTTGCATCGACTTAGTACTAGTAATTCTCATTTACATTACATGTTAACACATTGCGAAAAGGAGTTAGATATATCAACAAACAACTCACTCACCCCTCGTGAAAACTCCACAACGATGCGACTTCCATCATAGTCCCGTCCATCCAAGTAATGCCTCGCGTCATCAGCATCACGAGGATCACTAAATTCCTGTTGTCAACAGGAAAGCACGAATTCCAGATACATAATATTTGTCCGAATCACAGTTTCTACCAAATTATGACCAATTAAATCAATCAGGAGCTAGAGAAAAAAGAAGAGAGGTACTACTACTTACAACAAAAGCATAGTCGCGCTTCATATCCACATCACGCACTCTGCGGAAATTGTTGCCAGAAAAGTAAGGCCATCGTTACTTAAGGAACTTCTAAACACCAGTTTGAGATCTTGGCCATTTCCAATTTCCACTAAAACACGCAATAAGACAACAAACAGAATCGCCGACGGCAACTATACACCTGGTGAGAATTCCCACCAATACCACCAAGGCAACCCGACCCATTCATCAAACACCTCCAGGTTAAGGCCAAAACCCCGGAAACCTTCAACAAGATCATTCCAGTTAAAAAAAAACACTAAACCTAGCTCCAGAAGTTTCCCACAGATGCAAAATCAACTAACAGAAAGTAGCAAGACCAATAAGCCAAAAAGAAGAAAAACCCTAAAAGATCGTAACATCAACTTGGAGTGCGTTTCTCTCACGCCACCGAAAAACAAATTCATCATATAATAATCCATAAACTGTAGTAGAAAAGAAAAAAGGGAGGTTTGTGAAATAAATCAAAAAAGGATTTTTGTTTCAAAAATGAAATCAAAATTACCATCAACCCTCAAACACAAAAACTTTCAAGTATTTCATCCACAGATGGAATCAATGATTAGATACCTCCCATATCGGCTAAACAGCCGTTCTAGGTCTCGGGTGCGAGTTCTGGATGACAAGTGGCCAACATAGAGACGATTATTCCCGTAACGATCGTCATAACGAGGCATTTTCAAGCTGTAACAAGGTAGAACAAAATCCACAACATTATGAGGGCAAATCGCCGAATCACCAAACTACAAAACCTAAAATTTCACCAAATTCAGGCCTATACGAAAACAAAATCCATAGTAATCTTCGAAATAGCACATGAACAGTGGACACATGCCCAAATGAATCAAATCACAACCAAACTTCTCCCATCCCACGCGAACAATGAAGTCAAATAACACATCTTTTAAAACTTCTCCAATCCGAAACCTTCACGAACGACACAACACCAAACCGCGAAGGGAAACAAAAGGCTAAAAACAACACCATTGAAAGGTTGAACCCGTATAAGAACCCTAATTTCAAACCTAAAATACCACAAATTCGAAGCAAGAAACCCAATTTGGAAGAATCCATACCTGAAGAAACAAAGTCGGTGCAACACTCGGCAACCCTAATCTCGAAGTGAAGAGGAGGAACGCGTGAGAGCGTCTCAGCCCTGAGCTTATAAACTGAGTTTAGAAGAAACCGACAAGTATCAACGGCTGCGATTCGCTGGAGCCTTTTAAACTAACGGTCAGGATTCAATATTAACGTTAGAAGGAATTTACGAAAATGCCATTACGATTTTTTTTTTTTTGCCTTTATTGGGCCTCCTTGTTACGCCCATTGTTTTTTTGGGCTGCAATAAATGGAATAAAATCTTATATTTATCTACTAATTTAGAAGTATATCCAGCTTTAATTGGATAATAACATAGGGTGACAAAATTGGATAGTCCATAAAACGTCCTGAACCTGATCTTTTAATGAAAATATATAATAAAAAAATCATGATAATTTTTTTAATGACAACAATTCTTGTACTTGAAAATTTTAAAATAATAAAACCGAGTGCTGCAAGTATAAATCGGAACAAAATAAAATCAATTAAGAGGTTGAATTCTAAAGTTTAGAGTTTAAATAAAATTTTAATAGATCAACTAAAGAATAACTATTTAATTAGAGTAAAAGATTAATTAGTAAAACATTAAAAAAAATCTTTTATAGAAAAAGAAATATTAAATGCAAACAAGTTAAAGTTGAATTACAATTTTTCCTTTGGACAAATACACCATTAAATTAAATAACAACAAAATAAATACAAATACATAATTTATCTCGAAAAAAAAAAACAAATTGCTGAACCTCAATTTTAAATATAATAAATTCCCCTGAAATCAGTTTCTTCTTCTTTATCTTCTTCACCTCCGCTTGTTCTTGCTTCCGATCAACAACGTGAAATAGAACAGAACCCTAAAGAAGAATCCCCAAGCAATGGTGATCCAAAAGCAATCCCATTTTCCGAGATCCGTTATCCCTTGCTGCTTCAGAATGTCGATCCCCGTCGTCACACACGTCTCCGCCGTCACATTGATCCCCAAAACGCTGCTCATGCTGCTCAGAAGCCGCGTCTTCACCGCCAACGGAGCTTGACCTAACGGAGAATTGTCGAACATCTGAATCCCACGGACGAAGCACTTCGTCGGATCCTCGAATTCGTTCTGAAGAACACCTTCGTACGGGTATTTCACGAGGGAGATGTAGTGGAACCAGATCCAGTAGAGAGGGATTCGGTCTCTGGAGATGAAGAATCCGGAGAAGAGAAGGAAATACGCGAGGATCGCGACGACGACGGTGAATCCAAGCATGACGTGAGAGACGACGCCGGAGAGGAATGTGACGAAGGAGCTTCCGGCCCAGAAGGAGGCGAGGATGGTGAGGAAGAAGTAGAGGAACCCATTTCCGCCGCCAGCGAGTCCGACGGCCCAGTAGGTCGTGGCGGCGAAGCTGAGAGAGAGGACGATGAGTGAAGGGATTGAGATTATGGACTGAGCCAGGACATAGGAGGATCTCCGGTAAGCATTATACGCTGTTTCTCTCATGAATATGTATCGTTCTTGCAGGAACACTGGGATTGCTTCTGCGCAGGTGTAGAAGGTCGTGGACATGGCGAAGGCGAAGAACCCTAGACGTTCTTGAACCCCTTTTGGGGAACTGTCGAGTTTCCAGAAGATAGTGGCGAGGATGATTCCGGTGACTAGAACGGCTCCTAGACGGATTCCGAAGAGCTCGGGTTGTCTTCTCGAGTTCAGCAGTGCTCGCTTCGCTATGACGATCATCTCGATCCAATATGGATTTGCAAATGTCGGAACTGAGGATGTTAGGTTTGAGCCATTTTTCTTTGCTCCGGACACGAGTTTCCCCCGTGAAATGCTCGCACTTATCGCGTCTTTGAGCGAGACATTGGTGTTTCTGTTCTGGTTCTTGCTGCTGCAGCTGCTGCAGCTGCTGCTGCTGTTCTTCGTCCTCCATTGCTTGTGGAACTCGACTAGAGTTTTGGTTCCTTCTGGTGAATCTTCTAGTTCACGGATTAGATCGAGTGCAAACTCAGTTTTATTCTCGTTTTCAGGGATTGGATGACCGAATTCTGCGAAAAACCGAGGGAGATTTTCTGGTGAGCCGCTATAAACGGTGTTTCCGCGGGAAAGGAAGATTAACCTGTCGAGCAAGCCCAAGATTCGGTAACTTGGCTGATGGATCGACATGATAACAATGCTCCCACTCTGTGCTATTCTCTGAAGCACTTTGACCACCATGAAAGCACTGGTAGAGTCAAGCCCGGAAGTCGGTTCATCGAGGAAGAGGATAATCGGGTCATGGATTATGTCGGTACCTATTGAAACCCGTCTCCGCTCTCCTCCCGAGACTCCTCGGTGACCCTCATCCCCGATGATGGTTTTTGCAGCGCTTCTCAGCCCTAACTGGTCGATCAGAGCTTGGACCCGGGCCGCCTTCTTTTTCTTGGACAGCGTACGAGGAAGCCTGAACTCTGCAGAGAACATTAGGGTTTCCTCCACAGTAAGCATAGGGAAGAGAAGGTCGTCTTGCATCACATAAGCTGATATGACTTTCTGCAAACTCGACTCGAGAACTTCCCCATTTAAGGTGATAGATCCTCGGAGACTCTCCTTGGCAATTCGGTTGGCTAATGCATCGATCAGCGTCGATTTCCCCGACCCACTTGCCCCAAGAACGGCCATGATCTCCCCGTCTTGAGCTTCACCCGATCATGTCTTCAAGAGCTTTCTACCAAACATACTGAAAAAGAAAATAATTCCACTGATCCAAAAGAGCCCGTGAACTGAAACAGCTCGAAAAATCCGATCTTTTGCCAATTTTCAAAGCTCGAACTCGTCATCCCTAAGTGCCAATGCAGCAGCCTCTTCCTCTTCATCCAGCAGGACCTTACTATTGCCTGCCCAATCATTTGCATCAGAACCTGAAGCTGAATTCCCGCAACAAGGTGAGAACTCGAACTTCTTCCCTGTCTTCACACTGTAAGTCAGGTCGTTAAAGGAAAGAACAAAGGGGGAAGAAGATACAGAAGAAGTGGGAACCGAGCTCCAGGCATTGGAGGTGACATTGACATCCATGGCCTGATGACGACGATGGGCACTATGGTCATCCGGAGAACCCTCCACGCGCATCAGAAGCTCTGCCAGCGTGGCGGATACCCTTGGTGTGCCCCTTCTAGGGCAACTCTGGGGCTCCATTGATGTCTGGTCAAGGTAAAACAGGGGGAGATCATGACGGGAAACTCGCCTGGCCGGAGATATTTTCCCGAGTAGACCAGACATTTGGGTGAGCAAATCTTTAGGGTTCCGGTTTTAAGCTTCTGAACTGAACCCACAGAGAAAAAATGTAAATGGAAACGAAAACATTATATAGGACTTTAGATGGAGGAAGAAGAGATGGAACAGAAGGGTCAATTTGGTTGGTGATCTCTTAAGTATCTAACAATTGAGTAGGTGAGAGGAGTTGTGCAAACCTTCGTCACTTTCTAAACTTGAAAAATGTTATGCCTATTTCTTGGGGCTTAAGGCACTTTTTTCCGGGGGAAATGCAGTCCAAATAATTTTATTCCGAACATAGAAAACCCCATGAAAATGCTAAATTATCATATCATAATCCCACTTGCCATATGCGCCTATGGTCTAAGGCTTCTCCAATAGTTTTCGTTTCATGATTTATTAAAAAATACTAAATATACGTATAGGTGTACAGTAATATACCAAAAAAAATGGAAAAAAAGGGTCGCCATAAAATCAGGAGGCGGCTTCTAAGGCTACACGAAGGCGATTGGATATTTATTTATTCATAAAATAAAATAAAGCCTAACGTGAAGAAATAGAAAACCGGAAACCCCGTTTGGTCAGGCTGCTGCATCTGCTCCTCACCTCTAAAAACTATACACGTCTTTCTTTCCACGGTCCAATCCATTTCCCACAAGAAATCTCTAACCATTTCTCAATTTCAATCCATACAACATTCAAACCCATCGACCGAAATTCAGGGCTTCACACCGAAAATATCATCAATGTGCTCGAAATCTCGTCCAAGGAAACAAGAAGCAGAGAATATATAAAGAATTTCAATATGATGTATCAAAAAGAGAAATGATAGTTATTATCCTCTAACAAAATATCATTCCAAAACTTACTAAACAAGCATATGATGGTTGTTAAGGGAAGTTTAGACCCGAAACCGGTAGGTTAGAAGACTTAAAACTATATAATCGATGCCGATACAAACCAGATTATCACATTAATATAATCTCAAAACCCTATTTTACTAGAATCCAATCCAACAAACCCTCTTACTTGGAATGCATCAGAGAGTTTCAAGAACATACCTCTGAAGCTTTGAGGATGTTCATCTCATCTCATAGATGCAAAGGTCCAACCTTTTTCTCAAATCAACACCAAGGCAGCTCGGTAGAACGAAAGAATCGTGCTTTCTAGCTGGATTCTATTAAAGATTACCGACGTACAGCCAAGAATCGAAAGCAAGAAACATAGACATACCTGGGGAAAGAACAACACAGGTTCTTGTTTCTTGATTCTCTGCTGGTCCATAATAGAATGCTCCGGCCATTCCTGTATAATCCCTGTGTATATAACCGAAGACCGGCCCAAACTGATGGGACAAATTTCAACTTCTCGATGCATTAGCACTATGGAGATCAGATAAACGATTCCAGAGTCGAAAAGCATCAAGCCAATCACTCAAGAGAAATGCTTGCAAAACAGCTATGATTGACACAAAAACGATTCCACAAACTCTTAACATGAAGATAATCCCCTCTAAGTTCTTACAAAATAACCCGTAATGAAACCCATCAGCATTTAAATATATTCTACATGCATCTAATCCTTTTCTTGGTCACAGAGTTTTGATTTCCAATCAGAAACCAAATCAACAGACGCAGTTGAGAGGCATAGAAAGGAATTCGATGTAAAGAGAAAAACAAAATTTAACAAAAGAAAGAACAATACTGAGCAACATCAGAGATGTGGCAAGACATCATGTCTTCAAGAGCTTTCTACCAAACATACTGAAAAAGAAAATAATTCCACTGATCCAAAAGAGCCCGTGAACTGAAACAGCTCGAAAAATCCGATCTTTTGCCAATTTTCAAAGCTCGAACTCGTCATCCCTAAGTGCCAATGCAGCAGCCTCTTCCTCTTCATCATCGATAGCAAGGTATTCGTTCTTCTCCTCTGGCCTAAACATATAGAACATCACCATATAGAAGGCAAGACTAACTGCCTCCTCTGCAGCAAAGCTCACCCACTGATACTTATAAGCAGCAATGGTCTTAAGGGCAAACACCACAATTCTCGTGAAATACAAATACCCGATCACGACGATATAGAATTGCCTGAACAATGTCAATTTAGCCAAGTTTTTGGCGGCTTTACCATCGGTTTTGGATGTCTCCCTCAATGATCTGATCGACCACACGATGGGGAAGATGATGGCACAGCAGCAGATGATATCGACAAGCAAGAACACTTGGTTCCACGTAACCCAATCCTTGATAAAGGGTCCAGTTTCTCCGATCACGATCGAAGCAATGTTAGCTAGAACCTGGAGGGGAATCACGATCATCAACACGTTCTTCTCCTTCTCCTGCAAAAAGGGCTTCAAAAACGACCAGCCAGTCCCGATCAGGATGATCACGGTGAAGAGCAGAACCACACGAATGAATTGGAAGATGTAGAAGAGGATGTCCCATCCATGAGGAGTTCCCGTGACTTTCACGTAATGCTTGTCTTCAGCGGCGCAGATCAGATTCAGCGACTTGATCAGAAGAAGACCCGCCATGAGAAGATGGATCCGATGAACGACACGCTTGTTGGTCCAGCAAATGTAGCCCCAGAAACCTAGGAAGGAGATGTAACACAGGAAGAAAAGGAAGTACAGAGACGGCAACTGGGTCAACCCTGCGGGCAAATAATCCCTAGATCCGTTCGGATCCTTGTTGAACATCTCTGTCCGAACCGCCATGGAAACCTTTGTCTCCGGAGCGCAATTCGCAAAAAACAGAGAGTACTCGTCCGGAGAAGTGACTGGGTATGACTGGTTGAAGCGCGAATTCGGAGGAGGAGAGAGATCTCTGAAGGAGAAGAGATGGATCACGTGGCTCGAATCGAGGACGCAGAATCTAGGGTCCTGCTGGATGTCGAGGAGGACCTGGAGAAGCGACTCGTCAGAGAGAAGGAAGAACCCTAGACGAGATGGGTCCGCGTTCGTGACGACGGAGGAGGCGACGACGGATACGGAGGAGACGGAGACGGTGACATGGCCGGTGTGCGTGAATCCGAACTTCTCGAAGAGGATCATCGGACGAGCATCGTCGGAGATGACAAGGGACTTTATCTCCGCCGTGGTCAAAGGAACGACGGCGAGAAATGCGGCGGTGAAGAGGAGAAAGACGCCGGAGAAGGGCATTATCGTCATTTTGGTTGGTCGGTGACGTTGTTGACAGCCGGCGAAGCAATTAGGCGTAGATGCAAGTCCAACCTATTTTAAATCTCGGATCTGATCGCTGTACAGTGCACTTCGTGGTTGCTTTTACCTACGACGTCGTTTAACGATAAGTTCGGGAATCCAACGACGTCGTTTCAGATCCATATCGTCATAGAATCATAAACTTTTTTTTTGTTAATGGGCTTCCTTATAACACAATTACAAAAAGCCTAATACAATGTTTTATTCCTCTTATAGGCCCAATATCTTAGACGACGCCGTTTACAAAAAGCCCAATACAATGAATATCAAACCTATCCGATGCAAGATTTACAAATCTTATTACATATGTGATAGGATCCGGAAAACTTGTAAAAATTTGTTATTGGAAGTTATTATTATGAAAAGAAAATACAAAATATAAAGAGAGTAAATTATAGAAATATAGCTTACAAGAATGTAAAGATAATTCTACTTAATTGTGGGATATATATATATATATATATATAAAGAAGAAGGATCCGTAGGTATACTTCAATTACGCCCAGTTAACCATGAGATATGGACCAAACATATCTTTGACCAGGTCAGCTCGAGTAGACCAGCTTTGACTTCTGCCATGAGACATTGAACGTGTCTGCTTCGTTGCTTAATTTAATTCCACACCCCCATTATCAATGAAGACATTTTTTTATAAAAAAAAAATTATACGTATCAAACTATATTTTATGAATTTTACGAACTTTAATTATTTTTTTAATTGAGCAATGACTATGATATGAATATAGATCGAAACACGAAAGATAATTGATGGAAGGTTCAAAAAATTTCTAACGACCGTTGAATCAAGTGTAGAACTTGTTCTAATCGCAAAAACGTCCTAAATCCAATCCAAACATGACTAGAAAACAATTAGAAATAAAGAAATTTGAATGTGTAATGTTTAAAAAGTCTTAATTGGCTTTTATAGTTTTCATGATGAAAATGTGAAAAGAAACTTAGACTAGTTTAAATGCTGTTTTTGTACCATGGTCGGCTTCGATCTAGCTTAGTATATATATATATATATATATAT
>NW_010962392.1:1792147-1797322 GCF_000463585.1 Tarenaya hassleriana | reverse complement strand
TATATATATATATATATATATATATAGGTGAAATATGGAGATAAAATAGACAATGGAAGAAAATGGGACATGGCGATGGCCGAAAGCTGAGGCCATTGAAGAGATTGTAAGATAATGTCCCAAAAACAAAGGACACGAAATATAAGTCTCCACAAAAATCCATGTCCCTTTGCTTCTCCTTCTCCAATCATCTTTTCTCCCACCACTATTCCTGCCTTCAAATTAGGCCATTGGTTTCCATGTCACTCTTTTTTACGTGCATATACACTCATATATCCATATATATTCTTGTAAACATACATATATATATATATATGAACTAAAACGTTTTTAATTTGTATATTTAAAATACTAAATTCTAACATTTTAACGATTCTAAGATTCGGACAATTAGTGATTAAGTGTATTTTAAAGCGCATCATTATGAATAATGTAACATATAAATAGTTTATTTTAATTAGTTTTATAAATACTGATAAGATATATGTCTATCCTCCTACGTCAAAAAATTAAAGCGTGTTTTTTATTAACCGGTTGGATTTGATTAACTATAAGAGCAATTAGTGACAAATGTGTCGCGTTTGACTTTTAAGCAACGGTATAAACTGTCGGATACTATTAATTTAACTGTTAAAACAAAGGTTTTGTCCTTTTCTGACTTCCGAGTGGGCCCCGTCCAAACACTGGGCCCATTTCATCCGCTTGTGCTTCACACTGTCTTTTTTATTTGCTTTTTCTTTTGTTTATTTTCATTTCCATTTTCTACAATTTTAATGAATTCCTTTTCTGCTACTTTTATTTTTATATTATGTTTTAAAAAACTTAATACCCACAAGGGATTATATTGAGGAGGATAATGCCCCCATTTTTTCACCATTTAATGGACACTTATTTTGGAATTCAATAAATAATAACTTAAAAAATATACATTAACTGATTCAAAATGTATATTTTTTAAAAATAATTTAAAGAAAATATTTTCAAACGTTTTGGTTCATATAGTTATGAGCCTTCTAATAATTTTGATTTTAAAACAACATTCTATTTTTTTTTTTTGAAATTTCACTACGTCAAACAAGTATATAATATTGGATATATCTTGAACTAAAGATACAAATATTGTATTATTTTTTTCAAAGATTTTTGTTCTCTATAAAAAAAAAACTCTTATATATATTGCATCATCCGAAAAGATGAGCAATATCAATATCATCTACAATATCCTATGGATTAAGATGTATGAAAGATTTTCCTGCTTTTTTTTTTCTCTAACCGCGTTAGCATAGTATGAAACTAAATTATATAACAACGATTTAAATGTATGGACATGAATTTCTTAGCAAAGACGGTGATATGTCTCTCGTTTTGTTTTTCACGATTCCTTGTCTACTAAAATTATTTTTTATATATATATATATATATATATATATATATATATATTATGTATGGAGAAAAAAGGAATATGCTTTTGTTCGAGGAAAATGACAAAGACTCTTCCCCTAAGACCCTTACTATTGTTCCCCAAATCAAAAGTATATTGCTTTTGCTACATTTAGTAAATCACAACGGGGTCCATCTTGAATTTGTAATTTGGATTGCATATATATATATATATATATATATATATAAAGCACGAAATATTGGTCCTAATGCCGACAGAAAAAGAAATAATATTGATTTTTACGGTATTGTAAAGTCTAATATAAAATTTTCTGATATTGATTTAACAACTCATTTTTAGGGTTTTAAATTACAAAAAAAATGTTTAGATTACATTTAATTTATATATCTGTCGAATATACACATTCAATCGTATTTTCTTTTGTCTTTAATCACATATTTTTAATATAATTTCAGATTAAATATTGAAAGTACTATGAGATCATCTAACATAATTGTGCTTTACTAATGATTCTATTCTTGTATAGACCAACACAATGAAAAACTGATGAGGAAAAAAACATTAAATTATTAATAATTTGTTATCTTGAATCTTTATTATTAGTGACCATAGTTTTTTATTATCGATTTCATATAAAAAAAACTTCCTTTTCGTTTGGTTAATTTGAATAGGAAGTAAATATATTGATATTTTTTAAAAATTTGATTTTATATTCCGACAAATTTATGTGTGAATACTTTGTTTAAATTTATTGGGAGTTAGTATTTGGAAGAGCACATTTTAATTTAACGGTGACAGCGATTTGTAACGTCCACGTTCATGGCCGTAGCCGGAAGTTACTTCCCAATTGATAGTGATGGGACCCAACGTGTCTTGTTGGTGGGCCTAATGGGCCCAATAAGGAAAAATGGCCTAGACGTGAACGTGATTGGTGGAAGACTGAGTCATTGTCCTCTGAAAGAGCGCCACGTGTCTTCGTAGGGATACAACCTCGATTACTTGAAGCATTGTCCTCCTAACGGTTCGGTTTAGTTTATTCGATTAATTCAATTTCAGGTTTTTTGAGTTTTAAAAATTTATAACAAATAGTTATTTGTTTTTAATTGATTCGATTCAATTCAATTATATTCGGTTGGGTTATAATAATAAATGAAACATCTTTAAAGAAACTTGTTAAAGACCACCGTTTCATTGTATACCATATTTATAAATTTATATAAACAATCTCATTATGATAATTTTTTAAATTATATATAGCATACATTGCATATTAATCGATAATATATGAGTAGACAAACGATTACATTCGATTTTATTAAGTTACGGCTAATTCAAATTTAATTATTTTACGTCTTGAAAATATAACAAAACATGTATTTAATTTTAATCGGTTAGAATATAAATCGATTCGGTTCCGTTTTCAAATAACCGAACGACTATATGAACGGTCAGAAACTAAATACCATATTAACGAAGGCTTTATATTTATGTTGAAATTTTCTGAAATAAAAAACCATTACAAAATATATATTATTTTCAACTTTCGAATATATATTATTTTTTTATTTTTTTTATAAACAAGATGGTTTTCGTCTCACCACCAATAGAATCAAATTCAGAACTTTGAAGATGACTTCATCACTCCTCAAACTATCTCGAATTTATATTATTCTTTTGATAAAATACAAATTACTCCCCCAATTTAATATAATCTGCAAATAGTCCCTGTATATATCAATGCAAATGGGAAAAGGGCATGGAACTCGCCATTTTTCTCCGTGTGTGCAGTGCAGGTATCGTCTTTATAAAGCAAATTATATATATATATATATATGTATATATATTGGCGAATAAAACAATACGTTACAAAGACTGTTCGGGAAATGTTTTTATTTAATGTGTGATATAAAAAAAATATTAACCTTGATTAAAAAAGGTAAAATCAGTCAAAAATTACTGCTTGCTTCGGGTTCATTTAATATTTAATATTTTGTCAGTTGGAAAGCGTAGAGCCTTTCCACTGCTACCACTGATGTCCTCTGATACTTACACATATACACCCATTCAGATTCAAACAAACGAGCTTTTATTTATACACACACACACAATATACATATATATATATATATACATATAAGATGGATGTTCTTTTGGTTTTTCAATATATCAACTCATTTCTCAAAAAAAAAAATTACCATCTTATATTTTGACATCGAGAGTTTAACAAATTATGGGGTTGCATTAACCATTATTATAATTATTATTATTATTATTATTATTATTATTATTTAATGTTTGGGAAGTGAAAACCCCAAGAAGAATGTGGAGTGCATAAGAGAACAAAAACAAGGGGTTAAATGCGCATGCAAGCATGCAGATAGAAACACACATTAGTTTATTAAGTAAAATCAATTAAAAAAGGCTCAATCTCCGATTAGTTTTTAAGCCACACCTAATTATGTGTTTATAATCTCCAAACCCAAACATATAGGGAATGGGCAGCATGTACTCAGATCTTGGGATTGCAATTTATTTTATTTTATTTTACACACACACACATATATATATATATATATATATATATATATATATATATATATTCTTATAAGATCATGGGGCTACTGGCGATATACAAGCCAACCATTTAGTATAATAAATAATTAATAAAAAAGGGTCATATATAATATGTGTATATATATAGAGGTTAATGGAATAGATTATAAGTTAATTAAGATTATAGTGTGTGGACCTATTTTATTGAAGATTCTTTTTGGAAATAATGGAATCCAAAGGGATATTCCAACCCTAAAAGATGGTTTTGGGACGGTTCAGCTCAATATATTATGAACTACTATGAGTTATATAACCAATTTGTTTTTGTTAAATAATGTAAAAAATATATATTACCAATTAAATATTTTAGAGTTTTTTTTATAGGTCTTAAAAGTTTTTCCGGTCTTTATCAAATTAGAGTTTAATATTAATTATACGTCACGTATATGCTACTAGTGTATTTAATTCTTTATATTTGTTTTTTTTTGCACACATATTCATTGTTATTTTGACATGTCAAAATTTGTATAACAAAACCCATTTAAATAAATTAACTAAACTATATATACACAAGACCCAATGTTAGTACAATTTCATTAAACAAAATGTAGATGCTAATTCAAATGAGCTTATAATCAAAATAAATGTAATATTGCATTATAGGTTTAGTTTAGATTTTTTTTAATTTCAGAAAAAACTATATATATATATTTTTATGTTAGATTCCACCTTTTTATTTTTTTATTTAGATTTGATTTTTATTGATAATAATGTTCTATTTTCTAATGAAAATTTCGGTTTAGTCGGTTTTTCAGTTACATTTATATTCAATTCGAATTTTGATTTTTTATTTTATTTTATAGAGTTATACCTATTTAATTTCTATATCAAATTCGGCTCGAATACAAATATATATTATTCGGTTTTGTATAACCGGGCCAAAATGCATCCTATGGGTAAGAATAAGATGACAACTTAGGATACACAAGAATATGGCAAAAGTATATTTTTAATATTTTTTAAAAAATAAGGATAAAAAAGGATAAAATGTTTCCTATGCAAAGAACAAGAACAAGGTTGTCTACATGGGGAGGGTGAATAAGGCTACATTGGTAATAAGAGCCATGACTCCCTTGTGTTTCTTATTTCAATCATCAAAGGCACATTGCTCCATAACCCAGACATCATCATCTTATATATATATATATATATATATATAT
>NW_010962392.1:1771371-1792012 GCF_000463585.1 Tarenaya hassleriana | reverse complement strand
TGTTCTTTTTTTATTTTTATATATATATATATATATATATATATATATATATATATAATTGTGTTCTTTCATATACCCATAACTTTGATCAGATTTATTATTTTTATATTTTGTATGTTTGTGTTAGGCTATTCTAGTTTTTTTTTCCTTTTCTTGGCATTATAATAATAAAAGGGTTGCAATTGGGATGTATATTTTTATCTGGTAATATAAAACAAAAATAAAACGAATCGAATAAAATATATACGCGTATTCAAAATAGATATAAAACAAAATAAATATATTTTTTATAGCAAAAGGTTAATCCAAAAATAGTTAAATCAAAATCCAAACAAATCGAAAAGATTAACTACAGTTACAATAATATCAAGGTACAAGATTGTGCCCTTTATTTTAGGGTCATAAATTAAATTGTCCCTTTTTCATTTTTTTAAATAATTTTGATTTAGTTTTATTTTATCTGAAAATGAAATTCTTGTCTTATTCTAGAAAAAGGGAGGGTAAAAGCGATACAGCTTTTTAAATGATCTCTAAATCACACCATTTTATTTAATCTAATATTCTTTTCTTTGTGTGTTTTTTTTATAAGAGGTATTCTATTTGTAATTTTTGTTTTTTTTATCTTTATGATTTATATTAAAGATAAAATATTCCTTTATACAAAAAAGGAACACATTAATCAACGAATCTACTTAAAATGCATATATATTATATACGTATATTCTAGTTAACCTTAGGAAGAGTAAATCTTTTATGTTTTTTTTTTCTAAATTAAAAGTTAATCTTAACAAATTAATAAAATTTTCAGTTATATATCAATCCAGGTAAATATTTCTGATGCCATTTCATATTTATATTCCTGAAAATTTGGATAAAATTTTCTTTTGTGTATTAAAAACGAAGAACCATATCATTAAATACAGAAGCAAACTAAAAAAACAAATAAATCATTAAAATGTCATAATATGCATTGATAAAATTATTCAATGACCAATCTAAATGCATTTGTGTTGGAATTCCGAATGAATAGTATTAGTTAGCAAAAATTACTTTATAAAAAAAATTGAACATAAAGACAAATTGAGTATTTATTTCCAAAATCATCGAAGTTAAAAGAGCTTTATCGAAAGTTTTCAGCATATATTTTTATGTTGGGTGAACACAATTCTCCCCCCAATTTGTATAAGCTTTATTTTTATATAAGAAAGTGGAAATAAAACTAATTTTTTTTAAAGAAAAATAGAGAAATTAAATTAAATTATAAACGCAAAGAGGAGAAACACAAAGAAGTGGTCCACGCGTGCCAACATGAGCTGTATGTGTGGGTGGTGGCGACGCGCGTGCTACAATCTCTCACGTGCGAAAGAACATTACAAATTTAAAATAAAATAAAATAATTTAATGAAAACATATAATTTTAAAATAAAAGATAATTCAAGGAGCATGACGAGAAGGCGCACTATATAACAACAATGCCCCAACCGGGGAGTGTTAGTGGTCAAGACACCAAAAAAAAAAAAAGAACCGAAAAAAAAATTGAGTTTTGGGTTCTTTGACACTTGTACTTGCCTTTCTGTGATCATAGGAAGCACCAAAATAACATCCTTGCTCAAAGAAACCATTTTTTTTGCGTAAAATTTTCTTGAAATCAGAATCAATGGAGGTAGAGGCTGAAACCATGCAAAAATCCAAGTTCAGGAGAATTTGTGTTTTCTGTGGGAGTAGCCAAGGCAAGAAGAGGAGCTACCAAGATGCTGCTGTTGATCTCGGCAAAGAACTGGTATATACACATACACACATAAACGAGTATATATACTTGTTGTTTATTATGTGTATGTATAGCTCCATTTTTGTCGGCAGCTTTTGCTATATTGTTGTTTCTTGGTGATTAGGGGAGGCAAGTGTTGGTGTTCATGAACTTGGGTTGTGAAGAAAATGCCATTTTTGATTCATGACGGTGGGAAAAACCCTGTGATTTTAGGTGTTTTTTTATTTATTTATGTGTTTGTAAACTGTGTTCACAAGATGTTTGCGAATATGTTTCTGGGTAGTTTTTCGGCCCATTCCTTTAGAAAAACAAAAAAAAAACAGGGGATTTCCTCTGTTTTCTAATGTTTACTGTTAAGAATCTTATTCTCCGGCAAGAGATTTGAGCTTGGAAAAATCTCTCTTACATGACAACCTTAAATTTTTTTAGATATTTCTGTCAAATGGGTGTGAATTTGTGCTATTCTATGACTCAAAGATTCGATTTTTATTTTTTCCGGTCAGGTGGGCATATCATATTTCACCCATATGATTGAGAGCCCACATGCCCGCATGAGAATGTTTTGTTTGTCTCCATCCACGTTGATAGATTGGTACCCAAAATAAAGTTTTTGGTTTGATTACTCTCCTTGTATTTGTCATGAAGTTTTAGTCGTTCTTTTTGGATTTTACTTTTGCAGGTTTCAAGGAACATTGATCTTGTGTATGGAGGTGGAAGCATAGGATTAATGGGTTTGGTTTCACAGGCTGTTCATGATGGTGGTCGCCATGTTATTGGGTAAAAAACTCATCTTTTCTTCCATCTTCTCTTGGAAATTCAGATCTTGAGAGATTTCATAAACTTTTTTTAGAGAAAATGTTATTGAGTTTACTAATAAAACAGCATTTGGGCTATGTTCTTATTACATCTGATAAGCCTCTTTTGTCGTCTTCTTGTTAATCTACAGGGTTATTCCCAAGACACTCATGCCTAGGGAGGTATGTGAAAAAAAAAAGCCTTGAACTTTTTTTTTCCATTAATAAACCATAATAAACACTGTTCTTTGTTTATTAGTTTCTCTTTGTCTCTTGCTTTTTTCTCCGAATCCCTAGTCAAGCCCCATCCTTTTGGCTGGAAAATTAAAAACCCTTTTTTGTCTCTGTCTTTGCTTTCATCTTACTCATCTTCTTCTTTAATCTCCTTTCTTAAAAAAATCATGATGATCAAGTAGTTTTCTCATTAGGTCTCCCTTTTCGCCTTATCTTCATTCTTTTATGCTATTGGGGTTGTGGATGGATACAAAAACCAAACAACAAAAAAATGGTTAAAGAATTGGATAAAAGATGAGGAGCTTACTTGTTAGGGTTCTGAGGGGAAAGTCCATACGGAATTCAAAACCAGCCAATTACTTGCATTGCCATCATTGCTTTGGCTGTAGAACAGTCCAAACCTGCTTCCTTTTTTTAAAAGTTCCAATATTTTATTTATTGTTGATTTAAAATTTTAAATGGGTTGATGTGCTTTTGCAGTTGACTGGTGAAACAGTAGGGGAAGTAAGAGCAGTTGCAGATATGCATCAAAGGAAGGCAGAAATGGCTAAACACTCTGATGCTTTTATTGCCTTACCTGGTTAGTATTCACTCTTTCTTCCAATTTCAGTATCTTCCAAGAAAAAGAACTCATACCCAAATCAAGAGAATTTCCCAGTCACCTTATATGTTCTGTTTCTTGTCTTTGTCCTTTCCTCTATTTTTTCTTATTCCAATCAAATTAATGACACTCTCAAGGGGTAAAATCAGGTTACATACACAGCCTTACAACTCAGAACCTCAAGAACATTAGTCTTAGCCTCTTAAATTGATTCCAAGATAGTGTTTGGTTGACGAAAGAGCACTAGAAAAGGGGTGAATCATTGACTGATCTTGGGAAAGAGAGACAAAAATGGAAAAAATAGGTTTCTTGGTCTATCTCTGGAGTGAAAGGTACTGTGAAGGAGCTTTTTTTATTAAAAAAAAATCATTTTTGTTTTGATTCTTTTTGGCTCTCTCATGAACACATTTCAAAATCATAATAGCCCCACAAAGTCCAAAAACATTTATGCTATCTCTCATTCTTGAGAGCCCTAGCCATTGACCCATCAACATCTCACACTGAAAATTAGACCACCTCTTACTCTGTTTCATAGCTTTATCTTTTACTTTTGGTACCTCTTCTGTCTCTTTTGTGGTGTTTTTTCCTTACCCGTTTTTAGTTAAAAGACAAAAACCTGAAACAGACCCCCCCCTCACAAAAAAAGTAATCTTTGCCTCCAAAAATCTGCAGCCATTATGGATAGTCATGTTCTTCACCCTTTTCAAAGTCCCTGCTTTTAATATCATCCCCAGATTCAAACATCATAGCTTGTCTGGTTTCTCCTCTCTTTAATATGGTCTTCTTTGGACACATTTCAAACCAAATTTATGTAAAAAAACAGATGGTAAATCTCTTTGTCATAATGTCGCTTTGCCCATATATGAATCTCTGCTATTGTAGAAAACAGACCAAAGTCTGTTCCTTTGGAACAAGTTTAGGGTTAAACTTGAAGAAAGAAAGAAAGATTAGAGACACAGCAATATGATTTGGAGTGAAAATTGCAGGAGGATATGGAACTCTTGAAGAACTGCTCGAGGTCATAACTTGGGCTCAGCTCGGTATACACGACAAACCGGTAAAAACCCAGAAATCAATCTTAGAAAAAGATTCAGACTTTGGTGGAGAAGTTCAAGAAATGGGCCAAATAATTCATCAGAAGTTTCGAAATTTTTGCAGGTGGGTCTGCTCAACGTCGATGGATACTACAACTCTTTGCTTTCGTTCATCGATAAGGCGGTGGAAGAAGGATTCGTCAGTACAAACGCTCGCCAGATCATCGTTTCCGCACCAACAGCTAAGGAGCTCGTCAAGAAACTAGAGGTAATGCAAACATAAAGAGTAGATTCTTGAAAAGCTGTTTTCCGAATTCTTCACGTTGAAATCTCAAGAAACACAATGAATGTATGTAATGAAATCTCTTCTCAACAACAACAAAAAAAAGATCGATTCTTGAAAAGCTGTCTTCTGAGTTCTTCACCTTGGAATCTCAAGAAATACAAGGGTATTATTGTAATATATATACGTATTTTCTCTGTATATACGTTGTATAATACATTGATAATAACACACTCTTATAAGAAACACAATGAATCTCATACGTTGTCTGCATGTGTGTGTTTGCAGGAATACTCGCCTTGCCATGAAAGAGTTGCCTCTAAGCTTTGTTGGGAGATGGAGCGGATTGGCTACGCATCTGAAGAATGATAATACATTTCAATATCTAATATATATATTTATATATATAAAGAATAATATCTATATATATATATAACGGGAAGAAGAAGAAGAAGACAGTTTGAATCTCGAAGCTTTTGATTAGGAGGGGAGGGTAAAAATTTCCACTGCTATGGGGAAATTCTTTTGTGTAAATTACCACTGTTTTCAACTCCCGAATATTTTTTTTTTGCTTATTAGGGTAACTTAAAATTAACTCTTTGGGTTCATTGCTTATCTCATATTAATTACTTAACTTATATGAAAAAAATTGAGTAACTTGTATGAACATTTAATATTCCAATTTATAGAAAAAATTTATATTTGGTCGTCTTTTAGCAAATGCTATCCGTTGTTAGTTCAGTGGTGTTAACATATAATTAAATATTTAGTAATTAGTATTATATATTATTGATTAGAGTCTTGATTCTTTATACTTTTGATTAAGAAAAAAAGACAATCAAATTTGACGTGCATGCAAAAAAGAAAGAAAGAAAGAAGAAAAAGGAGTCATTAAGTAATATACATGGATCCAAATTTGTATAATTTAGGCTTCTAATTTCTATTGATTTATCAAATTAATTTACTTGCAAATACTTGATTGATTAATCCGAATTTTGGACCGTTTGGCAAGGTTTGAATGTGGTTTGGGCTTTGAAAATAGCTAGATTTCAACGGCGATTAAATTCAGTTTAATAATTCAAAATTCACATACACACACATAGATGTATATAGGTGTTCCATATCATATCCGTGCGAAAACAAGAAAAGAAAAAGCCTCTCTTTCCGAGAGAGACACTGCCAGTGTCCCCGAAATTCGTCGGAGCTTCTGTAGCCGCACGATGAGCATCAGCCGACCGGCGGTGCACCCGATGGAGACAGTTCCGCCGCTACAGACCTCCGGAGCGGGAGACTGACTTCCGATGACGATGAAGGAGCCTCAAGGCATGCCCGGAACCATCGGCGGCCTCTTCCTCGGCCTCTCTGTTCGTTTCCGCCGTCATCTTCGTCGCCTTTATGGCCACCACCTTCGACTTCCGATCTGCCACCGCTTTCTGGTAATGGATTCATCCGTTCCCTTTATGCCTCTCTGTGGCCTATGGGATTTGAAAGATACTGAAATTTGGAACTGGGTTTTAGTAATTAGGGTCTCGAACGGGTGTTTAAGACGCTGCAAAATTAGGGGTTTTTTGAATCTCTTGTCATTGAATCATTCTGAATAGATCTGGAATATGTGGTCCATAGTTTGCGTTGCATGTGTTGGGTTCCATGGAAGTGAGGACTAGCTTTGATCTGAATCAGATGGTGGGTTGAGCTCAAGAATCTTGATTCGTTCTCTTATCTCTAAGAGTTGATTGAAAAATGAAAATGAGGTTTCTTTCTTGCTTCAGAAACTTGAATTTGCTCGGGAAACGGTGTGTTCTTGCGTAAATGTGATTTGATTTGATGGTATGAATCTGATCAGACACGCAATGTGTGTCCTTTTCTTGAACAGTTGCTTGATTCTGGCCTTTGGCTTGCAAAGCCTGTGGAGTTTTGTCTCTTCTGCTTATTGCCGCTTATGTCCTTTTGGAACCACATTGCTAGATTTTGCTTTCACTGCTGTTTTCCGGCATGAATAATTGAATGTAATAATTTGGATTTATCTGCAAGATTTGTCAGTGTTGGGGATTGCTTAAAATCGATGAGTCTATTTCCTTATGGATTTTTGCATTATCAGCCCATCTAAAACCGAATTTTGCAGATCACGTCCACCATCCACTATCTGCTTCTGAAACTGCTGGCATATCGTGAACCACTGCACGAGGTTTGAGGCTGCCATATCAATGGCCTTCATCATCCGGTTCGCCTTGTCTCACTTCCTTCATTCTGAACTTCTGGACTTAAGCCACCCATTGACACAGGAACTATAGTATAGAAAATAAGGGTGAAGAAAATAAGTCCATAGAACAAGAATGCCTTGGGAGTGTGCCTGCATCATGGTACTAGAGTGTTATCAGTATCAAATTCGGAGAGATTGGAGGCTAAACGAGTGATTTCTACGGGAGGAGAAACTTCGAGTTCCAAGGAACAAAATCATACTGGTGCTTGGACTAAGATAATTCCTAATAGGAATAGTTACTTTGCCAGCCTTCAAGGATTAAAATTTTATAGCCTAAGTAGCCGAATGAGAGTATTCATAAGGATAGTTTAAGCTTCTGGTTTTACCAAAGATCCATCCTTCTTGAAGACATATTTATGATGGGATGTTGTCGAAATCTTGTGACGGAGAAAGGAGAAAGCGGAAAAAACGTGAAGGGGGGGTAATGGTCCGTTTTCGGGTATGAAGCCTTCTGGATGGAAACGTGATTAGTAAGTACGTCGGCGAGATAGAGCAATTGGAGCTAATGACTACATACCAAACTAAGAGGTACATTTGCTCACATTTTTCACCTTAGCTTTTTGTTGTTTCTTTTGTCTTTTGACCTTAGAAACAGTCTTGGAACTGAAACTTCTCCATAGTTTTCAGGAACTGTAATCTTTGTTGGAAGCTATAAGAGAAGAATTGTGGTAGATGTAATGAAGTGTTCATGGTGTGGAGTCGTTCTACTATCATTAAGTGTAAACATTCGATGTGATTTAAAGGGTAATAACTTCATTCATTAGTTATGTTTTTACAAGTTTTCTAATCAAACAAGTAAATAAAAATGCAACTCATGTTTGATGCGTTGATGATGAACCTAAAACTCAGACATAAAAGCGGTTTGTGTTGTATATAGACCCAACAAATGTATTTATGACCGTTGGATTGACTTGTATAATCAAAATAAATATTGGTTTTCTATATTGACCTATTAAGTAAAAAAAATCAATTGTTAATTTATAAACTATTCAAAAATCACCATATAAATACATTAATATGTAAATACATGCATTATCAAACAACTCACAAATGTACATGACCGATGGATTGATTTGGATAATCAAAATAAATACTGATTTTTTAATATATAAATATATAAAATATTGAATAAAGATTGAGTAACTTAATTGATAAGAAAAAATATAAAACTCTTTCTCAACCCAAATTCGAATCTTCATTTGTGGAGGTGCATCCACTAAAACTTTTTCAATTTTTTAGAAAATATAATTTAACCAAATACTTGGTGAATTTCCAGACGGTAAAAAAATTGGTTGATGTTAATGATGTGATGATCAATATAACGAATAGATAGTTTTTACATGAAAAGTATGATAAACTGTAATATATGGTCCTCGAGACATTTTAGAAAAGAGGAAAGAAATTTGATTTTGATCTTCGTAGGTTTCATTTTTTATTTGTGTGGAAAAGTACAACATTGACACACTAGAAAATTCCATAAAAGCATTACACGCAGAAAGAAATATAAGGGCATATGTTTTTTTTTTTAAATCAAAGAGCCCGATGGATTTGGTGACAATAATATACACGATAATTAATAAATCACAAATTACGTTATTTTTGTGATTTATTAAATTAATTGAGAGGAGAGATCTCAGATGTTGGAAGCGCTCCTGAAAGATCCGAGGGATTTGGAACCCGAAGCCCTCAGGACGAATTGGTGGTAGAAAGCAGCGATCGCAGCCCCGATGAAGGGCCCCACCCAGAATATCCACTGCCCATTTTTATCATCCATTCATTATTAAAAAAAAAATTAAAATTAAGAACATAAATCAAAAACAGAAAAATAATTAAAGGTATAAAGAGAGAGAGAGAGACATACGTGGTCGTCCCAAGGCTTGTCCTTGTTGTAGATGACGGCGGCCCCGAGACTCCTCGCCGGATTAATGCCGGTTCCGGTGATCGGAATCGTCGCCAAGTGTACCATAAACACCGCAAACCCTATCGGAAGCGGCGCCAACACCTTTTTTTTTATATATAAAACAAACAAAAAATCATCATCAAAAATACGATATTTACCGATACAAATACACATTCTATATTATATTATCCTATTCAGTTATTCGATTATTAACCGAATTGATCATCTCCAATACAAAATAAGAGAGATATATATATGCGGTAACGTACCGGGACGTGGGAGTCACGGGCGTTGCGCTTGGGGTCGGTGGCGGAGAAGACGGTGTAGACGAGGACGAAGGTGCCGATGATCTCTGCGGCGAGGCCGGTGCCTTTGCTGTAACCGTCGGCCAGTGAGTTGGCTCCTCCGCCGTAACGGTCGTAGTATGAACTCTGGAAAGCCTTCACGAGCCCCACTCCGCATATCGCTCCCAAGCATTGGGCCACCATGTACAGTAAGGCCCTCACTAATGTCACCTTCCGGCCCAATAACAGCCCAAATGTTACCGCCGGGTTTATGTGCCCACCTTCATTTCATTTCATTTCATAACAACCGGGTCCGGTTTAATCACAACGTTACTCAACGATAACCGGCTCCGGTTGTGAAATTATTAATTTTTTTTTACCTGAGATACCGGCGGTGCAGTAGACGAGGATGAATATCATGCCGCCGAAGGCCCACGCGATGCCGAGTATTCCGACGCCGCCGCAGTCATCGCCGCCGGCTTTGGTATCGGTTTGGGATTTGTAACCGATCACGGTTAAGACGGTTATGTACAGGAAGAGGAGAGTGGCTATGAACTCTGCTATCACCGCTCTGTAGAACGACCACCTCGTCAGCTCCTCCGCGTCCACCAGCGCCGCCGGCGGTGGATCCGTGTAATCCCTCGCCGGAAAACCTTCTCCGGCCACTCCTCCTTCCACGTCCTTCGCCATCGTTAATCAAATTCTTTTTTTTGCTGTGAAAAAAAAAAGAAATATGTGTTTTTTTTTTTCTTATGAATGGTTGTTTGATGGTGAGAAGCTGGGGAAGAGTGGGTATTTATATAGAGCGAGCTCTCATGGATTCAGTGCTTTCGGTTTATGCTCATACGCATATGTGTATTGTGTAGGTATACGTATATAATTATAAATGGTTTTTCTATTTTTTTTAAAATGTTATTTTAAGGTTCTTTTTTCATGGGATGACAAAATTGATAACAAATCATTAATACAGCGTATTTGTATATATTTTATAATGATCATGGTTTCAACGGGGAAATACAAGAGTTTTGGCATATCTAGCTGTCCTAAAAGACAAAGTCCAATACTCCTACATTGATAGTCCAATAATTGTGCTTTTTTACATTAATGCATATGATTATATCATCCTCATCATCAATAGTACAACATATAGCAACTCAAATTGAGTCTATGATTTTTAATTTAAATCCTATAATATTTTTTTGTTGAATCCATCTTAGATAGTTTAACCGGTGAAAATGGACGTAAAAAATATTTCTCGTCCGAGTTGGAACATCAAATAACATCAAATATGGAAAAGGAGTGTATATTCCAAATCACATAACTAGCTTCAGATTTCGAAATTAATTTGAATCTTGACGTAGGATATTCGTTCACAACAAAAAAACTATACGAATTTGCGAATACTCACACAATATATATATATATATATTCTAATTCTCTTTTTGTATGATGACGTTTAGATAACATTTTTTAAAGTAAAGCAATGGAAGAACCATAAGAATTCCCCAACCTTAGTTTTGTATAGTTTATTTTTAAAAAAAAAAATATGTCATTTTGGGAGATAATGGATGGTTAGTTAAGCTTAGCCTCGCCGCCCCATTTCCATAATGTAAGTTTTATGTCGTTTTCTCTTGGACCGACTCTGTATACACTATGGTTTGTTTCTATGCTCTTGTCTCATGTCATTATTCTCCAGCAAATTTTTTTTTTGTGGGTATGGTCCCTCGAATATTGGTTGACAAAGAAATCATGAATTAAAAAAAACACACACACACATGAATTCTAGTTGTAGCATAAACATATAATGTTTTCAATGAAATAGCGTAGTTATAACATGGTTTTATGAATTATTTACTAGTTTGCTCATACCCAAAATCAAAAAACAAAAATATAATAAAATATCACATTTTAATTTTTATGTTTATAATCTTAAGAAAAATTCATTCTATAGAATCCGTATCGAAGAAATATCGAAGCGTTAAACTTTTTAATTAATTTTTTTTTATAAAAACGTTACTCGTTAATTACAATATCCGAGCAAAGCAGTAACTCGATTACTAAAATCAGGTCGGTCGAATAGAAATAATTAGGATGGAAGAAAACGACGTCGTTTCAAAGCTGTTTCCAGTCAAATCAGTGGGTTGTTGTTGGGGTGACGTGGAGGGGCCGCGCGTGACCGTCCATCGCTCCCCCGACCAACGTATCACCACCGTCCATGCAGATAAAGTCCAACTCATCACAGCCTTAACCACTCACATATTGCCACGTCTTCATGGACCCCACCCACTGCCCTCCAATCATTTTCGTTCATCTTCATGCATTAGCCAATTTCGTTTCCACTTTTTCTGCTATGCATTATGAAGTAATTAAAAAAAAAAACAATATGATGACAAAAATAAAGAAATAAAAAAAAAAATCAGACAGACAAGAAGATATACATTTATATATATATACACACACAGAGTTCCTGGCTGGTGTTTTGCCACGTGTCACAAGCTTATCCTATTTTAGCAACATCGGTCGGCTATTATTGGAATAGTAGTTCCAGGTCAGTCGCTCTCATCTTTTTAAAATATTGTTTAATTGTTACTCCCTGTAGTATAATAAATTTTGAGCTTGGTAGGAAGAAACGAATATATATATTTTATTCATATTTATGCATCGGTACCTCTAATAATTAAACAAAAAATATTTATAATGCCTCAACGATATTATATGTCTCCCCCACGATAATTTGTGTTTTTGGATTCACCATTGCTTGAAATAGTAATTTTGAAAATCGACTTCATAATGGATGCTAATTCCTGATACTAGGTTGGTCAAATGGTTCGTTATTTTAAAAATAAACCGAATAAAAAAGATTTATATTCGAAATTATTCATTTAATTTTTTAAGTTTTAACCAAAATTATGATGATTTTTCATATTTTTCGCCACGTTTTATGATGTGAATATCCAAGTCATCGTCGTCAACATTTGCGGCATGTGCACATTCTCGTAGTCATAATGAAATAAATGTATGGTACCCATATTATATAAGTAAGTAACTGTTGTTGAGCAATGAATAGCTTGACTAGTTCATTGAATATAAGAATATGTTCTTAAAGCGCACGTGTATAATTAATTTTTATTTTTTTGTAAATGTTATAAGAAAAATTAGATCATATTAATTTCAGAATGTAACTATAAGATCAAGTTTTTTTTTTACTATACTGTAGTTGTCCATGTTTATATATTTACTGTATGTTTGGACCCACATACAATTTCACATTAGTAATGCATATTTTTTGGTAGAGATGAATTTGAACTATATTAAAATTAGAAAAGAAGTATTAATCGATGGAACTTTTTTATAAAATCCAAAAATGAAAAAAAAAATTGTGTAATGCAAATACAACACACGTCACATGCATATAACCAATCGTAACCGGATGAATATAGACCAATTAAAACCGGACAAAATACACATAATGTTCCCTAATAATCATAATCATGATTAACTAATGGATAAATCCGCTCATCTTTGCCGACTATTGCGCAGGACCGGGGGGTTTACTGTCGGCATACCGACCGTTCGGTCTTGGGAGGGGCTGGGGCGGTTCGGGATCCGGCCCGAAGGGCCGTATGGCGGGTTCCCACCGATATCAAAAAAAAAAAAAATCCGCTCATCTATGTAACATTACCTTGGGCAGTAATAAAGGATAACTCCAACAAGTTTAAATTTTTATTTACCCACATGTCTGTGGTCGAGTTGTACCTGGACTAGATGCGAGGGTGTTTCTCCTCCAGGTCAGGGGTTCGAATCCAGACATGCAGGGAGGGAGGGAGAGACATAGCCAAAGGTTGTGTGTTCAAAGGCTGCTCTCGGGTCCAGAGAGATGTAGGTTGGGCCAAAGGCCCAGGTAAACTTCCTGGTTTGACAAAAAAAATAAAAAAAAATAAAGGACAACTCGATAAGTGGCAGGTATTTCCCCATAATTAAAATATTCCGAATTGTTGATTTTTTTTTCTTGAAACATAATATAATCGTAAAATGATATCAAAGCAAAAAAAAAAAAAAATACATAACTGACCCATGAGATCTCGCGCTCTGTATAAATACCCGTTCTTCCTCGGCTTCTCACCACCACACAACACAAGAACAACCACTCAGAAGCAAAAAAAAAAGTAATACATATTTCTTTTTTCACAGCAAAGAAAAAGAAGAAAAAAGAATTTGATAAACGATGGCGAAGGACGTGGAAGGAGGAGTGGCCGGAGAAGGTTTTCCGGCGAGGGATTACACGGATCCACCGCCGGCGGCTCGGGGGGCGATGCCTGCGGCGGCGTCGGAATACTCGGCATCGCGTGGGCCTTCGGCGGCATGATATTCATCCTCGTCTACTGCACCGCCGGTATCTCAGGTAAAAAAAAAAACAAATAATTTCACAACCGGAGCCGGTTATCGTTGAGTAACGTTGTGATTAAACCGGACCCGGTTGTTATGAAATGAAATGAAATGAAGGTGGGCACATAAACCCGGCGGTAACATTTGGGCTGTTATTGGGCCGGAAGGTGACATTGGTGAGGGCCTTACTGTACATGGTGGCCCAATGCTTGGGAGCGATATGCGGAGTGGGGCTCGTGAAGGCTTTCCAGAGTTCATACTACGACCGTTACGGCGGAGGAGCCAACTCACTGGCCGACGGTTACAGCAAAGGCACCGGCCTCGCCGCCGAGATCATCGGCACCTTCGTCCTCGTCTACACCGTCTTCTCCGCCACCGACCCCAAGCGCAACGCCCGTGACTCGCACGTCCCGGTACGGTACCGCATATATATCTCTCTCTTATTTTGTATTGGAGATGATCAATTCGGTTAATAATCGAATAACTGAATAGGATAATATAATATAGAATGTGTATTTGTATCGGTAAAAATCGTATTTTTGATGATGATTTTTTGTTTGTTTTATATATAAAAAAAAAAGGTGTTGGCGCCGCTTCCGATAGGGTTTGCGGTGTTTATGGTACACTTGGCGACGATTCCGATCACCGGAACCGGCATTAATCCGGCGAGGAGTCTGGGGGCCGCCCCGGCATTAATCCGGCGGGGGGTCTGGGGCCCGCCGTCATCTACAACAAGGACAAGCCTTGGGACGACCACGTATGTCTCTCTCTCTCTCTTTATAACTTTAATTATTTTTCAATTTCGACTTGATTTATTATATGGAAACAAGGACTTATTATAATTTTAAATTGAATTTTTTTTTTAATAATGAATGGATGGTAAAAATGGGCAGTGGATGTTCTGGGTGGGACCCTTCGTCGGGGCTGCGATCGCTGCTTTCTACCACCAATTGGTGCTTCGGGCTTCGGGCTCCAAGTCCCTCGGATCTTTCAGGAGCGCTTCCAACATCTGAGATCCCTCCTCTCAATTAATTTAATAAATCACAAAAATAACGTAATTCGTGATTTATTAATTATCGTGTATATTATTGTCACCAAATCCATCGGGCTCTTTGATTTAAAAAAAAACATATGCCCTTGTTCGTAATTTCCATTCCGTGTAATGCTTTTATGGAATTTTCTAGTGTATCAATGTTGTACTTTTCCACACAAATAAAAAATGAAACATATGAAGATCAAAATCAAATTTCTTTACCCATCAAGGCATAGTTTAGTGGGCTCAAAGTTTGGCGGTACGACTCCATTTGGTGGTGGGAAAAGACGTAATTTATGGATCAATAAGATCCATATATAAAGACTGGTCTCGATTTGGAGGTTTATCTAATTAACGCGTACGAAGGGTAGCATGTAGGATTTTCCGTTATAAAAAAATTTCTTTCATTTTTTCTAAAATGTCTCTGGATACAGTATATTATAATTTATCACACTTTTCATATAAAAACTATCTATTGGTTATATTGATCATCACATCAACATCAACCAATTTTTTAAAATCCGAAAATTATCGAGTATTTGGTTCAACTATATTTTCTAAAAAATTGAAAAAATCTATGTGAATACACCTTTACAGATTTAGAAAAATTGAAAATATCTACGTGAATGCACCTCCACATGAATATTCGAAATTGGGTTGAGAAAAAATTTTACTTCCTTCTTTAACAGTTAAGTCACTCAATCTTTATTTCAATCTTTACTAATGTTTTATATATATTAAAAAACCAATATTTATTTTGATTATCCAAATCAATCTATCGGTCACGTACATTTGTAAGTTGTTAGATAATGTATGTATTTACCTATTAATATATTTATATGGTGATTTTTGAATAATTTATATATTAACAACTGATCTTTTTATTTAAAACGTCAATATAGAAAAAGACAATCACCAAATAATCTATTTGTCGTAAAAACCCTACGAGTTCTTTGATAATTTTATGTATTAAATATTTATGTGATAATTTTTGAAGGATTTATGTATGTATGACTTTTCTTATTTAATAGTTTTTAATATAGAAAAGACCGAGTAACCAAATAAATATTCTATCTAAGAGATTGATTTTGAAAATTACAAAATATCAATCTACAATTTTGATTTTCATAATGCATCAATGCATGTATTGTTTGGATGATCAAAAGATTAAATGTTATTAAATATTTTTTTTTTTAAATATTTTAGGGATCAGTTTCTGATAATATCATTTATCTTCCACCTCAAGAGGTTTGATTTGAAGACTCACTTTGGAGTAAACCTAACTTTGTGATATATTATCATATATGCTAATATATGCATATAGATTCAAAATTTTCATTAATCTACAAATTTGTTTTTGAAATTGAATATAGGAAATAATTTTAAGTCATCTTTATAAAATGACAAATTATTCCGGAAATGTTGCCGCATAATATCGCCGTGACGACCCGAGATTTATCCGGCGGCGGAAAATGTATGCAAAACGGTCCTTGTCTTTGAATATATATATATATATATATATATATATATATATATGTGTGTGTATATATATGTTCATGACATTTTTGTGTGTATTTGTGTGTTTGTGTTTGGTTAAAAGGAGATTCTCGTTTAATGAAACCTAATTCTTATTATTATTATTATTATTATTATTATTATTATCAAGAAGGTCGTTACAGTTATGGCTAATTCAATTCACTTTTATTTCCTTTTTTCACTTTTATTTCCTTTTTTCACTTATATTTTTATTCGATTATAGTAATTTATAAGACGCATTCTTCTAGAACGTGAAATGTTTATTCTAAAATATTATTTAAATTGACTAATGGAAAATTAATTAATAAATTGCGATCGCATTTGTTTGTGTGTGGAACTTCATTCAACGCTCTAACCTTCTAATTTCCCACTTTCATCCTCCATCTCCCGACTCATCCTCCTCTGTTCTTCCATTGGATTAAACAGAATTAAGATCGAATCTTTGTTCTCTCTTCCCGCCAAATGCCTCGCCACCCTCCACTCGTACTCGTTGGTGAGCTGTCACAAATCATTTATAAATATAATATAATTTATTATATATATATATATGTACCAATGTATGTATATATTAGAGTAGATTTTAATTAAGGCAAACGAACGACATTTTGTTGTTTTCAATTTAATATTTAATTTGTTAAAACTGATAATAAGAACGATTAACTTACTAAATTACTTACTTTATAACTTCTTGTAATGTAATAATTTTAATTTAATTGTGATATCATGTTTAATCGTAGCCAGAATTATAAGATTTAATTAACAGTTTTTTTTATCACAGATAAATATAAATGCAAAGCAATTATTGTGACAATTAGCAGACAGCATTCATCGTACAACCACGTTTTGGGCCCCACCCCGGCATCATGGAAGCCGGCGAGACCATCCTCCATCGCCGCCGGTGATTCACCCTCAGCCGGAGATCTTTGGCAGCCAGTACGTATTCGCCGCCGCGACGCCTTACCCGACCCGGTACCCTAACCCTAGTGCTCCGCCGCCTCTGCCACCGCTTGCTCCGCCGCAGTATTATCAGTACTCAGGGTATTATCCGCCGCCACCTCCGTCGATTCCGACGCCGTATCATCAGAATCCTCATCAATACCATCACGGCGGTTGGGTTTCTCATGGTCCGATGATGCCGCCGGCGACGCCATTGCCGTACGTCGAGCACCAGAAGGCCGTGACGATACGGAACGACGTCAATATTAAGAAGGATACGCTGAGATTGGAACACGATGAAGAAAACCCAGGAAGGTTTTTGGTCTCCTTCACGTTTGATGCTACTGTTGACGGCAGGTACTTGAAAATGGGATCGATTTCTTTCACAAATTTGATATGATTATACCCTTTTCTAAGATTTCTTGCATAAATTTGACTGATGGTAATACATTTTGTTGACTCTTGTGGAGGACTATGATATGGAATAAGATCGCTGTTTTTTTAGATGACTGTAAACTGCAAACTTCCATGGAAAAGAAAGGTCTTAGTCTTAGGTTAACTTCAATGGCGATTCTTAGTTCCAGGAAAGAGATGAAATCATGAAATCCGTTGTAGTAAATCAAAAGGGTGGGGCATTATTTTCAAATGCATGACCAATGGTTAGATTTCTATGCTGTTCAGGATTGGTCATGTGCTTTGATTATCTTCTTCTTCTTCTTTAAGCAGTATCACCATAATGTTCTTTGCCAAAGAAGGTGAAGACTGTCGCTTGACAGCAACAAAGGAAGATCTGTTTCCACCTGTGACAGTAAGTTTTCAGAAAGGTCTCGGGCAAAAGTTCAAGCAGCCTTCTGGAACAGGGATTGACTTCTCGGCTGAGTTGCTCGAGGAAGCTGCTGAGGCAGATATGTATCCTTTGGCTGTGAAGGCAGAGGCTTCATCATCATCATCATCATCTGTTGAATATAATGACTCAGAGGATAACCCTCTGTCTCCAACATCTAACTGTCAGATTACACATGCGGTTTTTGAAAAAGAGAAAGGTGAATACAAGACAAGAGTCGTAAAGCAGATCCTATGGTTGAATGGGAAGAGGTACGTGCTGCAGGAGATTTACGGGATCGGTAACACAGTTGATGATAATGTAGAAGATGGGAACGACACCGGAAAAGAGTGTGTTATTTGCTTATCAGAGCCACGAGACACGACTGTCCTTCCTTGTAGGCACATGGTAAAGCTTATTACTCTACACTGTCTTCTCATTATCATGTAAGAATATTACAGTCATGTCTCGATAGAGAATCTGATTTGAGCAGAGCAGCATCTAAAAGCTGTATAATCTTGAGACCAGTGTTTGATTCTATACTTTGATTTGGTTCTTGAGCTGTGCTGTTCTGATAGAACTTTGAGAAAAAATATGCCATATTCTTGCTTGAATGTTAATCATTCTGGTTTGGTTTCTCGGGTATATGTTGCAGTGTATGTGCAGTGGTTGTGCAAAGCTTTTGAGGTTTCAGACAAATCGATGCCCCATTTGTAGACAACCGGTCGAGAGGCTTTTGGAGATAAAGGTTAACAAGGATGGAGGGCAATGAGTGAAGTGAAAGTGAAACCCTTCTGCAAAGTTCCTTCCCTTTGTTTTATTGTGTGTTTTCAATGTGAAGAAGAACCCCTCCCTGCTTGTCTAGCAATTACACAACAAAGGGTATGCTTGTGTGTATATATATATATATATATATATATGTCATTGCACCTTTGTGTTTGATAAGTTTCTGTTTTTTTTTTTTGCCAAGTGTTGTTTTGCATTTGCAATGTATAGTTTTTTTAAAAAAAAATGTAGAACACAGGAATTATCTTGAACCATCAGAAAACAAAAAAACACAAACTTAGCAAACTTCATTGAAACCAGACAAAAAGTTCACATGGCGGCTGTTTATTTCGGTAAAGCGCCCAACCGCCGAAGCAAATACAGCAACAACAGAGCAGACAACAGATGCATTAGGGCAAGACAAACCATAACCGATAATAATTCATGATATATAGCAGATATCATTCTTCCCACCATTGATGGACAAAGATGCCACTGCTCCTGAGGCTCTTAAGGATACCGGTGCAGTCATTGTAGCCGGTGGTGCAGCGGAGAAACAGCTCATCGACTGAGCAGATAGTTCCAGTCTCGATGAGATCTGCCAGAAACTTCAGTTCCACATCACTGCTGTTCATCTTTAGAACCACAAAGTCAGCAAAACTCACTGTCTCCTTGAACCATGCTAGAAAATCAAAGCTTTCATCCTCCACAAAGGGTTCGAGATCTTCAGGATCGGTTATTGCCTTGGTTGCAGCGAGACCCGGATGGTAAATGAAGGTGACACCTGGGCTTTTGACATAAGATGTCAGGACAGATGTGTTGTGGTGAACAAAATAAGCATTGAATGCTCTCTTGTCGATCGGGTAAGAGGGGAAGAACCAGCTTCTTGTTTTCATTTTCAGATGCCCGGCTGCCCCAATATCGATATAGACCAACCTCTTCCTAGATGAGACAACGTCGATGAACTCGGGCAAGTAATGGATCCTTCTTTCAAAGTCTGCCCGTTCTTCCTCGAGGAGAGGCTCCAAGAAATCAATGTAAGGTTTGTTGTTGACAACAGATGGGCAATCGGCCGGGAATTGAGGACTCTGATCGAACCGAAAACCATCTTCTGCATTTCTCTTGAATGCAACTAAAACGGGTTCACCCACCGAGGCAACGTGTACGACACTCGAATTCTTCAGTAATGAAGAAACTGGTGAAACGGATCTGACCAAGCTATTCGAGTCAGATCCGCTAGTACTCACGAGCATAGCTCCTATCCCACCAGGCTTAAGAATTCGCTCGATCTCAAGAACGAGTGAAGCAGGGACAGGGACAGTCTCCAGATCCCTAGAGAACACAAAATCGAAAGATGTGTCCTCGTAATCTAGCTCAGTTACGAGCTTCCTGTTCCTAAGCGGAAAAAACGGAGGCCTGTAAACTGCATGAACATCAGAGATCCCCTCTCGTTTCATCGCCAGAACGGCTGAAACAGATCTTTGGCCAATGCAGAGAGCTTTCGCATCATAACTCAACATTTTCATAGTTGTGAGCTCTCTGACAACATTAGCAGTCAAGTTTATGTTTTCCTTGCACTGCGCGGATTCGATTGTGCTCCAAATGGGTTTCAGGAATTTTTTGGATAGCAATCCGGCGCTGGAAAGCAGGAAAGGACCCATAAAGGCGAAATTCACAGCACACTCGTCGACCCTAATGGGTCGATTCACACCTTCGTTAACTCCGCCGAAAATCTGCACCATGGAAACAACCGAGAAAGCGCAGATGATCATGAGGGCGCGTAAAAGCGCGCGCATTGGGAAAGAGCTATGCGCCATCTTCAACCTCAGTAGCTCAACTCCCATGGTGCGATATACGGTCGCAACCACCGAATCTTCACTCGATTTCCCAGAAAATTAACCAGAAGGGAAAAAGTTTTCGTCGAAGAGACTACTGGAAATCAAATCTCAAGCGGGGGGGAGAGAGAGAGAGAGAGATCTAAAGCCAAATCGGGAGAGGGAAAGA
>NW_010962392.1:1764948-1770940 GCF_000463585.1 Tarenaya hassleriana | reverse complement strand
GAAAGAGAGTTAGCGAGTGCAAAACCTGGAGGAGGTATGGTTTCCACCCACGAGGAGACCCATCGAGATTTGTAACCCTAACCAGACCCTTCCCGATGTACGTCTTGGCCTCGGCTCGAACCAAATCCGCTCCATTTTACCCCTCCGATCGAACCATCCGATTAAACGAAACCTCACCTACATCACATTCTACGATCACCTCACCCTTATCAGATCGATAGGCTTGTCTCCTTCCGAACAAGACCGCCTCGAATCTGAAGAAAATCCGGGAAATTAGGGTTTCGGAAATTTCGATGAGAAAGGGGGAGGGGGATTACGATGAAGGGATTGAGATCTGGATCAGCAAAGCAGAGTGAGAGAGTAATAAAGCGCGAGAGCTGTGGTGATGACGTCATTATGACACGTGGCGCCTTCTAAAGCTTCCTCGTGTAATCATGAGCTTGCTTTGATTTACTTTGATCACTAATCCCAAAGAAAAAAAGATAATTATAAAAAAAACGATTAAAAATGCTTTATGGTATGGGGAGGGATTCCTATGGCCCACCTTAGTTCCATATCCGATCCACCGACACTTTTTTTTTTGTTGGGCATATCGAATATTTATGAGTGGAAATTTTTAGATAGTATATGAAGTTATTTTAAATTTTTAAAAATTATTTATATCTATAAAAAATGTAAAAAATTAGATTTATAAATTAAATTTTCTTTCATTTTGATTCAAATATCTTTTTAAAATTTTCTTTTTTTATCCATTTTGTTATTTTTTATTTAATTTAAAATCTATTAATTTGGTTAGAATAAGATTATTTTTAACCGTATTTTAAATAACATCTATGCCATATATTATTTGTTCTAATTCAATATTGTATTACAAGACAACTATTGATTCTATGAATATTAAATGATATAACATTGCACTTACTATATTGAAAATAGATCAGAAACTATATTTTCTAATTCACAAATGAGTCCAAATATTATTAAAAGTTATTGGGCTCATTTTATCAAATATTAGAAAGAACGAATTATTAGACTACAGATTTTATAAACAGCGAATCTTTTTATGGAGATTAAACTTTACATAAAAAAAAATGATGAATACTACAACCTTTTACCAAAATCCAAAATCAAAAATAAAAATAAAAAACTGTAAAAGTTATTACATCATCAAAATTAATGAAAAGGACAAAGTGAGACTAACAATAATAACAAAGGGAAAATGCCAAATCAAAGAAGATTCCATCTAATACATTGAATTTCAACATTATCACTGAAAATTTCCAAATGCCTCGCCACCCTCCACTCGTACTCGTTGGTGAGCTGTCACAAATCATTTATAAATATAATATAATTTATTATATATATATATATGTACCAATGTATGTATATATTAGAGTAGATTTTAATTAAGGCAAACGAACGACATTTTGTTGTTTTCAATTTAATATTTAATTTGTTAAAACTGATAATAAGAACGATTAACTTACTAAATTACTTACTTTATAACTTCTTGTAATGTAATAATTTTAATTTAATTGTGATATCATGTTTAATCGTAGCCAGAATTATAAGATTTAATTAACAGTTTTTTTTATCACAGATAAATATAAATGCAAAGCAATTATTGTGACAATTAGCAGACAGCATTCATCGTACAACCACGTTTTGGGCCCCACCTTTAAATTATTATTGATGGGACAAAAAAAAAACTCAATTTTTTAATTGGAAGCGAAACACACACATGGAATTTATGACTCTTAAATATAAGTACTATGCTTCTTCTTCTTTTTTCAACAAAATAAAAATGCAATGATGAAATCCAACAAATGTATGTATTTTCATAAGTAATTGCCCCCTCTCGGTGAATTAGGATCTAAAACTCGTTTTTATCGAATTAGATTGAAAAAATTACGAGATAAAAAAATGGATTTGACGAACCAACTCGAATTCAGTACAAGTCTTACAAAGTAGAAAATTTTTTTCTTAAAAAATATTAATTTTTTTTTTAACTATTTTTAATTTTTTCTTATTTTTTTTAAATCTTTTTATTGGGTGAGATTTTTATAACTCCGGCAAAAACGGACCACACGGGCTGACTCTAATCGAATTGGATTGGCCCGACCCGGTTTGCATCTATGGTGACTTTAAAGAGGTTTGGCCCATCAAAAGCCCAAATATTATGGACTGAGATCCGACCCATTACAAGAGCCCAAGAATGGTAGATGTCTCGTTTATCTCTATTTTATAAATATTACAACCATCCAATTTTTATATATTTGGATTTAATTCGTTTATATTTTATTTTAGATATGACTTTGATTTCAGCTTTTATCATCAAAAGTACTGTTTCTTTTAAAATATTTCTATTCTTTCGTAATCATTATTTTTATGTCACGTGTAACTAGATTAAGTTTCATTTGATTATTTGATAGTCAACCAAATTAATACCTATAATATTAAATAATCTGTCAAGATCGAGGTCATAAATTAATCACCGAAACATAATTATCTCATTTAAAAAACTTTGGACTTAACATGTACTTCTCCTATCAAAATAAAATAAATTTCAATATACATATATATATATATATATGTAAAACATGTGAAAAATAGGACTGCCATGAAGAAAAAGGAATCAGAAAGCCAAAGTGTCATCTCTGCAACTGGAAGAAAATACAGAGTTCATTTCTGAAGCACCAAACCTCCATTATTCCTTTTTCTTGTTAGTTTTTTCTTTGGATGATATGAACCCTAATCAAGCACGAGCCGATTTCATAATTACATCCCCAAATATATCCTCTTCGTCTCTGTTTTCTTTCCATTCCTCCTCCCTCGATCTCTGTCACAGCTCCCAAAACCCAGGAGAGAGATATATTCACAGAGCTTTTTTTTTTTTTCGACTTTCCGAATGAGAAAACCAGACATGAAAACAATACGATGAAACAGAAACTGAATTCAGACAAGCATCGGCATCTGACTCGGTCAAAGCTTGTAGTAACTGGAACCACTGACCTTGCTGTCTTTGGAGACGAGGTTGCTCAAAAGGGTCGTTGTGGAATTTGCTTCCGGACTGTTGGATTCCGATTCCGAGACACTGGGTCGAGTCCAGATCTTTATATGCCCTTCTCTACACGCCGTGATGACCGATTCTCGGGTGAAGATCAAACCCGAGAGGGGTTCCGTGTGGACACGGTGAGCGACCACAGGGGAGAGCTTTGGGACATCGCGCATGAACGGGGCGGGCTGAAGGGTTCCCGTCGGTACGAGGTTGTCCCAATGAGACGACGACTGGCTTCCCGTGCTGTAGGTCGGGGACCCTCCAGGGGGTCGTCGAAGTGGAACCACAATCTCATCCATTTCGAGGTCCCATAAAAGTAACTGAGTGTCCTGTTCAGTATAATAAGCATCAGACATAAAGACTCAAACATGTAAAATGCCGAAGGAGGGCTAGTCAATCATAGGAGAAAACACGGGACGGGAACTTCGGGACAGCGTTATTGGTGTTTGATAGATTTGGGGTTTAGGCTCATCTTGTAAAAACATTGCAGGGCAAATAGATAAGATTCAATCTAGAAAATCGGTCAAATTTGCGGGGATAAGCTCTCTACGTGAAAAGGCACATCCTTTGTAATGAAGCCATTTATATATGTATCAGTGATGACATACCTGGCCAACTGAACCAAACCGATACATGATATTCTCTCCCGATCCATCTGAATTTGGCGATGTCCAATAGGAATCAAACGCCACTCCACTTACCTGCGGACAATTGTCATTCCATGTGAATCAAATGGCGTTTGGAAATGAATTCACGGGTAAATCGATCAAAGAGCCCTTACCCATGAATTGTGTCCCTCACCCCATGCCACAACCTTCCTGTCTTCCATACTCCACACTTGAACCAGGTCGTCTTCACCTCCGGTCAAGATATACTTACCATCCATACTGTCAAGAAGATCATGAACTCAATACACAACAAACTCCATCCACATGCTAAAAAATGGCATGACACATTATGAAAAAACGATTCTTATGTTAAAAAGACAAAAAACCCTTTTGGGTTTTTTCCGATTTCAATGGAGAAAACCATCATTTGGAAACGGAATTGCATCTACTAACCTCCAAGCACAACACAATAGAGCACCGTAATAACTTTTTCCACCACATACTAGCTTTTGGTTTGAGAAGTCAAAAACGCGAAGGTAACCTGGATATGGTAGAAAATCCAATTGCTCAATCAAGAAACACAATCAAAACGAAGTACATCCCATCATTTATCGGTTCGAGTGTAAAGAAAAAAATCGGAATCATACCATCTCTTCCAACAGTAGCCAAGTATGTCCCATCATTTGAGAATGCAATGCTGTTAATTGAACCTTGACATATATGCCATCTAGCAACAGGATTACTCTGCATGAACACTTGCGGAAATTAAAACGATGACGTGAAATAAAATAAGGTCCATAATCAAACAATAACTATTTTAAGACCATCCACAAATGGCAAAACTACTAGAGAATGTCTGGTCCCTATGTACCTTGCTGTGTTTTGCTTTATCAACTGAAAATTGTGTAGGATCTCGTATAACAGGGAACGAAGAATCGGTGGCACCATCTTTGTTCTAGAATTACGAAAATCGTTAAGGATCAGAAATGTGATAAAATTAAGCAAATCAGATGTAAAGAATTGTCTTCTGGTATGCAAAGCTTGCCTTCTCATAAACGTACAAATTTCCATCGGTATGAGCAACAACAAAGGCTCCATCCCCTCCAGGCACCCAAGCAATACCGGTACAACGGCTGTTGCAAAACAACAAGATTCACCTTACTCTTAGAGAGGGCAAAATATTATTTAAAATTTCGGGGGGAAAATTGACCGGATTCGCATTCTAACACATCTCAGCAAAAGAAAAGGCCCTTCTAGACTACAAGTTATTCTGTAATTATACAAGTCTTGGACTGAATATCTTAAGTTACCAAGAACATACATATTACATCAAGTCCAGTGACATCAAATTAACAATTATAGCTTATGCCATTGATAACGAATCACGGAGAAGAACAAATGATGACCTAAAATAATAATATATACAGGATCTCACACAAACAAATGCGAATTAAGAGAAATGACATATTCAATCATTTTTAACGGATTCTAGCACCAAAGGAAAAAAAAACTAAAAGAGACATAACAAAGAGTGACTCTTGCCTGTTATTGACAGAACCATCCTTGTTATAATGCATTGCACCAACAAGCTTCTTACCAACATCCTGTAACTGCTGTCTCAGTGATACGGTGTAGACTACAATATACAGCGAGACAATAAATCCACAAGACAATCGCATCTCCAAACTGTAAAATAACAGGTTCAACTCAAAATTTTCTATATTACCATCTCCAGAATTCAGCCCAATAAGCAAATCATGTCCATCCTTAGCATCCGGGTCAAATGCATGGCACATAGGGTTTGAATTACTGAAATGGATAGACTTTATTGGATCCTACATCAAAGAATTCGTGCTTAGCCATTGACCCCAAAACCATCCCCCCACTGCCTCTAAATCTCGTCAGTGAAACAGCAAGAATTACCTTGTCTTGAGAGTTCAAGTCACAAATAAAAATGGCATCGCCTACATTGAAAACTAAGTAAGTTCCTTTCCCGTCGAAATTCGTATTTGTTACCGACGTGTTGGAACCAGTGGCACTGAATGAACCGCCGATTCTCGTGCTTGTAATCGTGCTTTTGCTCCCTCCATTACCTCCGACGAAACTAAGAGCACGACTCCCATTCCCGCCACCCAGCAACCTCGCTGTTGCTGAGCGGAATCCACTACTGGCACTGTAGCTTGATGAAGTACCAGTTGGAGTCGAAGGAGCTGGTTTTTCCTTAAGATGAGCTAATGTAACCTGACACATTCCATCATCAGAAATAGTTCATGAACATGAAAACAGGATTCCTCGTGCAAAATCCTGCTGCACTCGGGGAAATGAT
>NW_010962392.1:1729221-1764522 GCF_000463585.1 Tarenaya hassleriana | reverse complement strand
TGAACATGAAAACAGGATGCCTCGTGCAAAAGCCTGCTGAAATCGGGGTAATGATATCATACAGAACAATGCTAGCGAAACCGATTAGTTCACAAACACCTAATGCTTTCACAACTCGATTTCCACTAGCAAAGAATCGTCACAAGCCGTTAACTCTTCAGATATTAACAGCACCGCAAACAAATCACAGAACCATATGGAAATGGGATTGGAACTCTCTACCCAGATAAGACTTCGATCGCAAAAACCCAAAAACGAATCCGAGAAGGGGAGCTCCTAAATCATTCAAAGTCTCACCTGAGTGACAGTTTTGCCATGGGCGTAGTGAAGGAGCCCAGAAGGATGAGTCTTCTCGTAGTGGAGCTTGTACTTTCCCTCCGGCGTCTTGAAATACGTCTTGATTCCCGGAGTCTGAGGGTTCACCGGCGCCGCTGAAGACGAAGACGGCGCCGAGATCATGCCATTCGAAGAGTTCATCATGGTGGCCGCTGCTTTTTTTCTATTCCTCGACGACCCAATAGCATCTGATCATGACCCCTAGGGTTTTTTTCCCCTTCACCCTCCCTCGAATCAAAAACCCAGAAATCTCCCCCTTTATCGCCTCTCTCCCTCGACGCAATTCGCCAATTCAGTTGCAAAATTCTCGCGAAGCCAAAACGAAAAATCGCAACTTTTTCTTCTGGGTCTTTTTCGGGTCTCTAATGGCTACCGGATCAAGATGGGTTATTGCGATTGTGATATGCACTTCTCTCTCCGGTTCTATATTTCGTCTCCTTTCTTTTTTTTCTTTGTTCTTTTTAATTAAAGGTTTGACTAGGAAGGAGATCAAAGTCACTGCAATCAACGGTGGAGATCGGTTTATGGGTTTAGAAATTCAACGGCTAGAGATGCTGCATCCATATGGGCCAAGGTAGTGATTATGTATTGGGCTTAAGGCGCTGACGTCACGGCCCATAAATAGGGCCCACTATAGGCCTTTTTCATAATCAGGGAGGCATCTGATGCCACGCCATGTTTGGTCTACACAGTACTGTCAAACGAACAAAACATTTATCACATTTAATATTTCACAACTCATGTCTGGTCTAATACTTTTTGGATATGCCTTAACTATGTTTAGGGCCTTAATTTCCTTAATAATCGAGATCCCTGCAAACAAGAAGTGTGCCATTTTTGGTGATTGATGCCGATTAATGGTATAAAATTCATAATTTTATGTTGTATTTGTCAGAAGATTAAGTTTTACTAATCAACTTATGTGTACATGTACCAATAACAAAAAAAATACAAAATACAAAATAAAATGACAAGATAAAAGTAGTGATAGACCATGCCAAAATGTTAGTCGCTTAAAATTTTTTTTATCTGATATTAGTCGTTTATATTTATATTCGATTTTTTTTGTGTGGTTTAAAAATACTATAACCATTCAATTTTTATATTAAATTGAATTTAAATTTGTCTTGAATTTATTTTTTATATTGATAAAAAATACTCGATTTTTAAAAAAAATAGTTTTTTAATTATTTTTTATTTAATTCCGTTCGAATTTGATTTTTTTCGGTTTGAAAATAATTATAACTATTCGGTTTGATAATAAATTACATTTTATTCTGATCAAGCTGATCATTCTAATTAGATCCCATGTTCTGTTAGAACCTTGGCATTTTTTTTCTTTTATAAAAAAATCAATGAATGGGATTATCGATTATATATTTTTTAAAATTAACAATTAGTAAATGATGTTTTATTTATTTATTTTTTAAACAAAGTGCAAAAGCAAATGGTGGCACACACCACACGGGGGCATGATATGTTCACACGCCTCCTTTTGCGAGCTTCCTTCTATACTTCCTTCCGGCCTTTTCCACGTATCCCCGACCTCCACCTGTCGGTCAAAAATCTCCTTTTCCTAATTTTTATTATTTAATTTCATCTGATTTTTTTTTTCCCCAATTATCTCATCTCTGCCATTGATGTGTATGTCGGTATCCAAATTACAAACTCCAACATTATCCAAGTATATATATATTTTTTTCATTTTGTTCTTTTTATTAACCACCATTTGATTCTAAAACACATCCTCATTTATATATATAACAGTTTAATTATATTTATTATGAGCAAAGTTTAGCATTCTATAGTTTTAAATAAATCTATTTCTTTATATGTTCATAGAGGATGATATTATATACATATATATATTTGATTCTTATAAATCACCATTTGATTCTAGATATATCAAACGGTTTAACTATATTTATAATGGGGAGTTTATAATGTAATAAAGAAACCATAGGAAAGTTAATTATTCCATTATCGATTGGTGGTTTGCAACGATTTTTTTTTTTTTTTGGAATATTGTTGTATGATTTTTATTGATAGATGAGAGAGTGCATATAGGTAGATTTTGTATTTAATATTTTATAACCTAATTGACAATATCCTTTTATTTTGATCGATAATATTTATCTTAATATAGTTTGATCTGAAAATAAAAAAAACTCCAATATTATAGTTTGTCTGTGACATGGTGGTATCCAAAATTGTCTCAAACAATAAAAGTAATATATTTGAAATATTTTCAGTATATAATACAAAATAACTATAAAGTAAATATATACTATGGATTTTCTGTGGCTATGAACCCATGCCAGATGCATAATTACAAAATTTCTTCACATGTTATATATATTACCTTTGGTATCGTATAAAATAACTGTTAGTGGTGGTCCAAATGATTATGAACGAGAATTCTTTGGAATCTTTGCAAAGTTTTCACATGTACACTCGAATTGCATCAATATCCCATATTTAACATGAAACAAATGCGTGTAGATTTTTGTTGAGATTTTCATTTTATTTTATTTTTTGATATTGTTGAAAGTTGAAACGATTATATTAATATCTAAGCATTTCCAATCAATTACACAAAATTTAAAACATATAACTAACTAACTGTGTCCTAACCAAATCTTTTATAGAAACAATTATTTAAAATCGAAAATTCAGCTTGAATCAAATATAAAATTAATTAAAAATATTGATTTTTTAAAACAAATATTTTTATAAAGGAAAAAATTGAACCGATAGAATGTGGAGATTGAATTGTTATAACTTTTTTAAAATAAAAAAATTAAACCCGAGATGACCTACTCTCTATCTATAATTATAAAGAGTTTTACTTGGTTTTCGTTTTAATAACACTTTACTTTTGTAAAAATAAAGATATCAATAAAAAGTAATTTTTTTATTTAGGTAAAAAAAATTTATGGTTTACTAATACACCGAGACAGGTTTTACCGGTAGCCGGTGAGGATGGTCAAAGGCGGAGTTAATTTTCCCTTCCACTTATTTCCTGCAACGTACTCAACCGCTTTTATTTCCTTTGTTTTTTTTTTCGTTTCTTTAAATTTCATCGTCTCTCTTTGCCGAACTAAAGCACAAACGAAAAGGAAGAAATTTATTTCACATTTTCGTTCTCTCTCTAAAACGTCTCTCTCTCTAAAAAGATTCACGAATTCTTCTCCTTGTTTTCGTCGATCGTTAACCCCTCGGGCGAGGTATGTGTGCCTTCTCTTATGATCGTCGCTTTGTCGCCTAGCTGATGATTCTGTTTGTATGTGTATACGTGTATATGTGTGTGTATATATGCTGAATCGCTCGACGAATCTGTCCTGATTTCGGTTGTTTTTGTGCCCGATCGTCGTTTGCTTTGTTTGTTTGGGACTGTGTGATCGTTGTTTGCTTCTGTGGGAATATTCCGGTTATTTTCCGGCCGGCGGATGAAGGAAAAGGACTGCGGTGACTTTTGGTGACTTTTCCTGCGATCTTCGGTCATGATCGCGGTCGTGGTCGTGAATCGGTTGGTTTTGGTTGCTTTGATGTCTGTCTGAGTATAACGGATTTGATGTTTTTGTATATTTGTTGGTTCGTTGTTCCTTTCTCGTTATTTGCTCTGGGTTCTGATGTTTCAAAGTTGCGAAAGAAGTGACCAAATAATCGATTAATGTCTGTTTTGACGGCGTTTACTCTCAGCTTTGTGGGTTGAATGGTTGTCGGTTATGTTGTGTTTTGGTGATGTTTCATATGCCACTTAGGCGTCAGGGTAAGATAGTTAGTTCTGGGTATAGTTAAACAGTTTCCTAATAGCATCAACTAGGTGTAGCTGGTTTGTATCCTGCAGGTTTAGGGGCAATGGTGATTTCTCACACTATCCTACTTTTCTCGACCACCAACCTCGGGTAGATGAGAAACTCAGGGAAGCCTTACCCGTGATCCAAATGTTTGGGAGATTTGGGGAAGTAATACAACGATAGATTCAGGTCAGAATTTCACCCTCCTTTGCTCTGAATTCAGGAGTTTTCTAACTAATGAACTCTAGCATCATCCTCTTCATTCTCAGGCTCATCACTAATTTACCCCTTTCGCAACAGATGCAAAACCTCCTTGTGCTAGCACTTGTAGCATATAGGATCGGTGGGTGGCCTTGACATGTCATTCAATTTGATATTCTGAATGACAAATGCTATTACAGACACGGGTTTATTGGGAAATCGAGGTGAAACTGAACTCAGATTCGCTATCTGAAAATATTAGCATGGTTGGCTCTACTGGTGACGTTATAATATGGTGAACATGACAAAGGAGCAAGTTATATGGTCGTCTTCTGGAGTTGTGAATTGTGATGTTAGCTTCTCTGGCTCTTTAGGCAAGTGTTTCTGTGGTGTGAGGTACTTTCCTCGTACAGAATTGTTTCTTTATGGAAGGGAGCAAAGTAAAAAACCGCTGCTTAGCGCTGATGTCATGTGTGTACATAAGATGTGTTATCCATTAAGACGTGCTTCAAGTCGCTTACTTGGTAGTCCAAAACATTGTAGAGAGTTCGATCTACCTGACAGCAAAGCATCTATATCCTAGAGGGACTTGTAGGGTGACTTTTTCTTCACATACAAATATTTCAGCTGGATGGTTGTTGATGCAAACCATTGTGATAGATTGATAAGAAGCATCCTGTCAGAAATCTTCTGACAGTTTTCCCTAGCCTTTGAACTATAGGTTGGAAGACATGGAGGCTATTAAGGTGCAGTGCCTTGATCTGTTTCCAATAAGAGTGGCAAAAGAACACATGGGTGGTTTAACCTTTGATTGGCTAGCCTTTTATGGATGAAAATACATTCCCCTAAGGAGCTGTAGTGTACTCATTTATGACAATGGACCTGCAGAGAAAAGACGTTGCATTGGATCCAGGTTGTGTTAGTGAACTCGACGGTGCAAATGCTTCCAGTTACTCAATCAAGCATTTTGACCTTTCCTCTTCGGTAGCAGTAGTGATTTCCATGTGGTTCTTGAAGCATCACCTCCATATTCTGCGCATTCTTAGAAGACAATTCGCATTGTTGGGATGTTTGACCTTTCCTGTATACTTGTAGGGTTATTTGTCAGCAAGACACTAAGAGGGATTTAGCATTTAGGAACCATTTAAAGCTTCTGTTCTGCAATTTGAGATTGTAAATTTCCCTAGGGTAAATGGCTGTCAATGATTGTAATGAAAGAAATCAAATGAGACCTGTACTAGATACTGCAGAGTCATGCTATATATAGTGTCAGTGGCAGGGAAAGTTATATGGCCTTATTTTATTTTTGTTTGAGTAGAGAGGCTATCTTTTCTGTAAATGAATCTAAATTTCCTCAAAATCTGGAGGACAAATGCAAGCAGAAGTTACATCATATGTTAGAGACTTCAAATATTGCTTATGCTAATACCTTTTATTGTGGAAATCTTGTGATTATTTCCCATCCTGCTTTAACCTGCCCCTGTTCTCAACTGGGTTTATAATTATAACATCTACATGCCTTGTTGAGAATTCCGGAATTGGGTGTTTTATGTGTTTTTGCCAAATGACATGTTAACTCCATCTTGTGCTTGAATGCTTTGAGAAGTTCCTCTTAACCTGATGGGTTAGGTTCACAGAGGCAAACCTGAGGGATTCATCGGATTCAGAGGCTTCTTAGCTATTGAATCTCATTTGTTTGATCTTGCTTCTCTTGGCTTGTATTTTTAATATTTTTATTTAGCTTTCATTGATAAAATTGATCTGTAAGTTCTTTTATTAATAATACTATCTGCAAAATTTCATGGCTAACAAATTGCTCTATAGAAGTTTAAATGTATGTTATCTGTTAGTGTTATGAAATTCTGCTGCAGCACAGACCCTGACTCCATCAGAAGCTATTTGCATATCATTTCATTAGCTCTGAGTTACAATTTGGTAGGTATTGAATCAAAGGTAATTGATACTTGAGCTGGAAACTGTAGACTTGCTAACTATGATTCTTTCAGTGGTTTTATATTCTCAAATGGTTCAGGCTTATGTTCTCTTGATAGAATCGTTTAAATTGTTCTAGGATTTCTTTTCTAGTATTTCACAATGCACTTTATCTGCCTACCTAATTGGTATGATCTTGTAGGAGTGGTTTCTGAGTTTTTTTTAATCATTGTTTGTACGTGGTTCATCTGTAAGGAATATCATTTATGAGAAAACTGAGTTTGCTCGCGATTAAGTGAAATATCTATGCCTTTTAGTTTTGAAATTTTTATGAACTGCTTATGTGAATGTTGAGAACTTGTCTTCTGTGCAGGTCGATTTTGGGTTCTAGATATCTATTAAAACCACTTATTAATAATGGGGCATAGGCATTTGGTTGGCTCATCCCAAATGCTTGACGATGAACATGATCAGGGCTGGAGTCATGTACATACTGAACAGCATTATGCAAATCTAGGTACGTTATTACTTTAGCTTGATATATGGCTATCTAGGCTGGTGATAATTAGGGGAATTAGGAAAAAAAAGTTTATTCAACTTGCATTAATACTCATGATGATCCTTTGTTATGGAACATTTCCAAATTCAATGACTAATACCTCCAATATTTATTCAGCAAGATCTGGGACCAATGACAGCAGATCATATGTTTATCCAGTCGAAAACATGGCCAGTGAAGGGTTGCCCTTCTCTTCTCATTGGAACTCTTCTCCACGACCAAATGGCTACATGTCCTCAGGTCACGGTCTTGAGAGACCACACTATAACTCAGAGGCTTCAGGTCCATCTCATGATCCTTTACTGACTTCATCAACAGTTGCATCCTTCACTGCTCCACCAGAAAATTATGTGCCCTATGCATCTTCTTCGAACTACAACAGCCAGACATGGCCAAATGGAAATTGTGTTGATCTATCAATGGCCAATGTGAGAGGGGCACAGAAGCGGAAAAGCCCTTGTGCTTCTTCCATTTGTGAAAGAGGCAGTTCAAGCCAAGACAACGGAGATAGAAGTTCCTCCGACATTCCTTTACCCTCCGAATTGCACATGGAGAAACCGATAATTGGTCCTCATTACATGCCATGGGATCATCTTCCCATGGACCCATCTTACAGAAGCAATGGTCTCTTGATAAGGGGTGAAGGTTCATCGAGGAATGTCAGAAGTCGTCCTGCATTTGATTTAGAGACCAGCTTAGCTAGGAATCATTTGCCAAACAACCCGGGTCTCGGTTCCCATTCTACAGCCCACTTTATTGACCATTCTGTCTCAGGTGATTTTCCTGCTCAGACATCTCAAGCTGTGAGTAGGGAATGGAACTGTTCTCGGCTGTCTCCTGCTCCCAGAGGTAAGCTAACTTTAAAATTATCATAAATTTGCCTCAAGTTTCCCAATCACCTCTATCTCACTCTGCCTTTGGTGATTGCTGTTCTGATCATGCAGAGATAAATGGCTTTTGTCCTGAGACGAATAACTTTCTTCCTGGGAGAAGTGTTACCAACAACGCACCCATTGAAACATCTGGGTTTCATCATGGAATCACAAACAGGCATTCCATAGTTCCCCAGAATTTTCCCGGTACCTCAACACAATCTGCAAGCAGCGGTCGCGGCAGTTATTCTCATAGATCAATCCCTACGTATAGAGCTTCTTCAAGTGGTCTCAGGCTCGGACATATAGCGCCTCCCGATGAAAGGTCTCATTTGGTAACTGAAACTTATCCTTCTAGGCATCTAAGGCCATTACCCCATGTCTCATGGCGTAGCAGTGACCGCTCTGGTAGACGTAGGAGTTCATATGAGAGATTTCATCAGCCACATTTCGATGAATCCACCCTCCATGATCGGTTTTCGTCTGAGGTATACTATTTCTTTCAAACTCTATTTTATATACACATATATACAGGTTATTGGATGAAGTGAATTATATCAACTAAGAAGATTTCATGTTAAACTTTTCTCTTGCTTTACTGAATTGTTTCTTTTTGTCTTTGGATAAAATGGAAACAGGGTTTCATGGTTGTGGACCGGGCAGGCTACTACGCATCCGGAAACATATTTGACCAGCACAGAGACATGAGGCTCGACATCGATAACATGACATATGAGGTTCACTACAACCATTTTTCTTGTTTTGATCGTTAAATTACACGTTCACGTAAGTTTCTAACTACGACCCGTTTGCCGCAATCAGGAGCTACTCGCTCTGGGGGAAAGGATAGGGAGCGTGAACACGGGTCTCTCCAACAATGCAATCGACAAGTGCTTGGAAGAGACGACATATCTATCGTCGCATCAAACTGAAGAACAGAGGTTATGCGTCATCTGCCTGGTAAGAACCCTCTCCCTTGTCTGATACTGGTGAATTCCGGGTTCTATTGTGTCATCGTTTATCCAACGGGAGAGATCGTATGTGTACGTAAATATAACATGTTTAAAAGGGCATAAGAAACACCATTCATGTATTTTTAGAGATTAAAGTTGCTGCTTTTAGATATTTCTCCTAGAGTTAGGGGTGGACACAAGTTGGTTCCGAGTTCTCCGTTGTACCCAGCCTCAGTCTCGTGGTGATTGGGTACCCGAGCTTCGAGTACCCATGGGGTGCGACGAGGGCTCGGATACCCCGTGGAAAAATTGAACTGAGATAGGTCGGAGGGGATTGAAGGAGAGATGGCCGAAGGTCTAAAGTTAGACTCATAATCGAAAAGGTTTGGGAGAAATATTTACCCTGATTTTCTTGTAATTATTAAGAAAACAGGGGTAAATCGGTCTTTTGTTCCAGTATACGGGTATCCTTGCCTTGGTAACCCTGTCTCGGCTCGCAAACTCGCACCCAAACCTGAGGTTCGAGTTTCCCGTGCCATTCCCCACCCGAGCTCGAACTCAATGGCGAGAACTTGAATTTAGGGTCATTGTCTCATATATTCTCCTTTGAACCATTTATGTCATCTCATTTTTGTAGTCTTAAGATCTTATCTTATGTTGTTCAATAGGGTACAAAATGCAATATGCTAATGGAAAATTATCAAACTGGAAATCAAAACAGATTTAAAAAAATGGAAAAAAAAAATCAGTAGATGAATTCAAACATGTATTATACATAGTTCGTGTACTTAATTTCATTTTTTTTTTCTTCTGATGGGTGTTTATTATTTTAGGAGGAGTACAAGGAAAGGGAAGAGATAGGGAGATTGAAGGGATGTGGGCATGACTACCATGGAAGCTGCGTCAAGAAATGGTTATCAATGAAGAACTCATGCCCCATCTGCAAAGCCTCTGCCATTCCCGACCATTTGAAGAACCAATAGATATAATCATATGGTAACAAATTTATATATCCCCCTTTGCAGGACTCCCAATTTGTATATATTTATTTCGAAAAACGAAAGAAAAGTAGAATATGTTGGAAAAATTAAACAAATACTAGTTCTATTCTAGGTGGAAAAAAAGCCTTTTAGGACTGTTGTGATGGAGCCTCTTGAATCCTTTAGAATTTTCGTTTTCATGATGAATTTATTTTTGGAAAATGAATGAGCTTTCCCTTTTTGTGATTCATATTGTCGTTACAGAAACTTTAGATGTGTGTACTAAGCCGAAGGATGGATGGTGAAATTGTTGTATAACTTAGATTTTATTAATGTTTACAAATTGCCGATTTTAATTACGGATGAAATAGTTTAAAAAAAAAACAGAGAGAGAGAGAGAGAGAATTGTAGATAGTGGAAAAATAAAATTGTAATAATGTAATTATGAGGTATTTAAATGGGTTTGTTAGATTTTTATTATTGTTGTGGTCGATGATGTTTTCTTCAACTTTTGTTATTTCTTATTTTTGCTTTGTTTTTTCTTTCTTGGAGAAAGTTAATATATCTTTTAATATTCCTTTTTGCCCTTTTCTTTGCCACTCTCACTTTTTCTCACCAATCGAAAAACGTTCAGACAAAAAAACATAACCGTTGGAAGAAGAACCCACGTGGCGGTCAGCCTATCCACTTGTCTTCTTCATTTCACTCTTCCTTTGGATTCTCTCTTCCTCTTCCTTTTGTCCCATTCCTCTTCCCTTCCATCACTCCAAAGTAAAGCATCTCTCCCATTCCAAAACCCGTGATTTTCATCAACCAGATTCAATCCTCTCTCTCGATTTCAGTTTCACAATTCCATCTTCTCCAATGGGCATTCTCTGAAATCTCTGTTTCCAAATGTTGTCGTCTCCTCCATCTCTCCTCTTCTCTGTTTCTTTCTTCCTCCTCTGTTTCTGCCATTTCCATGGCGTTTCCGCCTTTGCCGGGACCGAGTTTGACTTCGGCACTCTTACTCTCACCAATCTCAAGCTCCTCGGCGACGCCCACCTCAGCAATGGCAGCGTCCGCCTCACTCGCGACGTCTCTGTTCCTTACTCTGGCGCCGGAAAAGCCTTCTACTCCAAACCTGTTCGATTCCGACAGCCTGGTACTCACTCTCCGGCGAGCTTCTCCACCTTTTTCTCCTTCTCCGTCACCAACCTCAACCCTTCTTCCATCGGCGGAGGGCTCGCCTTCGTCATCCCCCCCGACGCCGACACGATCGGATTCTCCGGAGGCTCTCTGGGTCTCGCCAGAGCCGACGGGTCGGGTTCCGGGTTCGTGGCCGTCGAATTCGATACCCTTATGGATGTCCAGTTCAAGGACATCAACGGGAACCATGTCGGCTTCGACGTCGACGGTGTCATTTCGTCTGTCACCGGCGATCTCGCTGCCGTCGAAGTTGACCTCAAGAGCGGCAACACCGTGAATTCGTGGATCGAGTACGACGGGTCGGGTCGGATCTTCAACGTATCGGTCTCGTACTCGAATCTGAAACCCAAATCCCCGATTCTGTCTTTCCCGTTCGATCTCGATCGGTACGTGAACGATCTCATGTACGTGGGTTTCTCCGGTTCGACTCAGGGAAGCACGGAGATGCACAGTATCGAGTGGTGGAGCTTCAGTTCATCATCCGGGTCGGGTCCGGGATCCGATTCTCTTCAGCCTCCGCCTCCGGCGACGGCCAATCTGGTGAACCCGACGGCGAACTCCGTGAAAACTTCTCCGCCTCCGCCGTCACCGTCGCCGCCGTCACCCGCCGCGAACTCGACCTCTGGCTCCAAATCTGAGACGGCGAAGCCATCTTCTTCGTGCCATAACGAGCTCTGCAAGGAGAACCCAGGAGCCGTCGCCGGCGTCGTGACCGCCGGAGCTTTCTTCCTAGCCATTTTCGCCGGAGTTCTGATCTGGGTTTACTCCAAAAAGTTCAAACGAATCGAAAAGTCCGAAACTTTCGCGTCGGAGATTATCAAAACCCCCAAAGAATTCACCTACAAGGAACTCAAAACCTCGACGAGGAACTTCAGCGGCAATCGGATCATCGGACACGGAGCCTTCGGGACAGTATACAAAGGGATCTTCCCGGAGACAGGAGAAATCGTCGCCGTCAAGCGATGCAGTCACAGCTCACAAGGCAAGACAGAGTTCATGTCGGAATTATCCATAATCGGAAGTCTCAGACACAGAAATCTCGTCAGATTACAAGGTTGGTGCCACGAAAAAGGCGAAATCCTGTTAGTTTACGATCTAATGCCAAACGGGTCACTGGATAAAGGCCTGTTCGAGTCACGAACGCCATTATCGTGGGATCACCGGAAAAAAATTCTGCTCGGAGTTGCTTCAGCTCTTGCTTACTTGCACAGAGAATGCGAGAATCAAGTGATCCATAGAGACGTTAAGACAAGCAACATTATGTTGGATGAGCATTTCAATGCGAGGTTGGGAGATTTCGGATTGGCCCGACAGATCGAACACGACAAAACCCCGGACGTGACAGTGGCCGCAGGAACAATGGGTTACTTAGCGCCGGAATATCTTCTCACCGGACGAGCCACTGAGAAAACAGACGTTTTCAGCTACGGAGCCGTCGTTCTCGAGGTCGTGACCGGAAAACGGCCGATAGAGAAGGACGTTGCGGCCGGCAATGGGAATTTGGTGGAATGGGTATGGGGTTTGTATAGGGAAGGTATGGTCTTGGAGGCAGTGGACCCGAGGCTCGAGGGCGAGTTCGACCAGGCCGAGGTGGCTCGGGTCGTGACCCTGGGCTTGGCTTGTTCCCATCCCGACCCAACGGAAATCACATGTGGTTTCACAATGCTCCCTTTGCATCTCGTCCTCTATGCAGCTCCCACAGCAACCACACGACCTGTTCAGTGCCTCGAAGCTCCCCTGTTTCATCATTTACATGAAAGATACGATTGATTAGCTTGGTTAGAAACTTTGCAACATGTTCCACCCAACGGCTCGACCCACGATGCGAGCCGTGGTCCAGATGCTGGTCGGTGAAGCTGATGTTCCATTGGTCCCTAAGACAAGACCGACTCTGAGTTTTAGCACTTCTCATCTGTTGTTGAGTTTGCAAGATAGTCTCTCCGACAGTAATGTCGTCGCCGGCGGAATTTCTAGTCCGTCGTCTTCGTCTTGGTCGGCGCCGGAGTTTAGCGTTTCGACGACACGTGGCGATGACCGGTTGGTTTGAAGATCGGAGGAGATATTTGTTTACGGTTGGTTTAGGATTTTGCTTCGTGTGTTGTGAGATTCAATTCATTTTTTTTATAATTCAAAAGTTTACATTATCTTTATCTTTATCAAATATGGTTGAATATCTCTATGCAAATAAAAACTCGAATCTGGATTGAAAAAAATTTGTTCATTTGGTTACTAGTTGAGTGGCCAGATTTAGAATAATTCATTTTTTCATGTAGAAGTAATAGTATAATCATCAATCCAATAATTTATATGTTTTTTAGATTTTGTTAGGTAATCATTATGGTTAGGTTATGTAAAATTGATCCGAATAGAATATATTATATCTTCATAAAATGGATCGAAAACAATCGAATTTAAATCAATCAAATTTGAATTATATATAAAAATAACTGAAAAAATTGGGTAAAAAATTGATAATGAATATTTTTATTGTTTGAACAAGAATAAAAATAAAACCAAACTGAATTCATCCAAAATCAAATGTAAGCATTTTTAGAATAAAAAAACTTCAAATTCAAAAATTAGGGAAACGTCGTGTATTGTAAGATAAACAAATATATAAGGACTCGGATTATATACAATATATATATATATATAATTAATTAATCTACTAATGGATAAGTGACTTGGTTTCCTTTTATATCTTTTGGAAAGAGGTGAACGAACTCTAGAAAAGTCTAACTTTTTCTTCTTCCTACAAAATGGATTGGATATATACATATATATTTATATATATATATATAATCATTTTAATTTCTAAGTACCTTTACGCTTTAAACGACATGAAATAAATATCATAAAAGGATAACAAATATAAAATTCTAAAATATGGATGTGATGTAATTATATCATGTTTAAATATTGCATTAATAGAAAAACTTTCATATACAAATTCAGTTGTTTTATCGTACATGATGGCTTTTTTCAAAGGTTTTCATATACAAATTACCATAATAAGGATTATAAACATATTTAGATAGATAAATTGCCAGAATAAGATTTGTCATACAATTTTGTAGTTATGGTATACAATTAACGTAAAACCTTTTACACATGTTCTGAAATTTAGCTCATTTATTGTTATAATCGAACCGAATCCAATTTATATTTGGTTATAATTTTAGTTAAATATAATTGCATCGGATCAAACTGAATCGACTAATACCAAATAATATTTTGCTTATGAAATTTCAAAATTCTAAATAACCAAATAGAAATTAAATATAACCGAATAATAATTTGTTCGTCTTTTTTCACGTGATTTTCCCCCCCGCAGAATTCCAAAACCATGTATATATATACATAGAGACACAAATACACAAACATACAAAAGCATATTGGTGAATATATGTATAATCATGTGACGCATCATATGGAAAGAATGAAATATTTGGACCCATGCATACAACGAGACAATTAAATGTCATGTTGCTAATAAAAATCGACGCTTAGTGGTTCGTCGTCACGTCTCTATTTCTCCATCCATGCTTTTATCGGTCACTGACACTCACGAATCGAACAGATCGAGTGTTATTCGCTAATTAATTAATACTTATTTTTAAGCAAATTCATTAATTAATCAATCAATATGATAAAAGCATATATTATAAATATATCCAACTTCTCTTTCGGATAACACGAGGGTCTTTGTTAATACTGCCTTTCGTGGACGACAAAAACTATGGGCCTCGCATGCATATGTATAATATAAGTTGTTTTTTATATTATAATTTAAGTACAATTATACATTTTATAATGGTGCTGCATTTATATTATTTTTTTTCAAATTATTACAACGTAACAGCTTTCACCGACAAACCTGATTGTTGTCTTCAACTAGCCACGTAGTAGATTCATAAAAAAAAAACACGAATTCTGTTTGCTAGATATGAATGTAAATACATTATAAGAAAATATCAATACTTAAAACCCTCATAACAGTATAAACAAAGGAATTTTTTAAATTATAAGAACTTATTTCGCACAAATTTTAAAAATATATGTAATTTAGAATTAAGTAGAAGTTATTTTACATTCTTTTGAGTTTTATTTTTTAATCTCAAATGGTTGCCCTATGCCTATTTAAATTTTAATTCGCCCAATCGAACATGGGGTGAGTTGTATATTCGAATATAGAATTACGTGGTTATGCATTATTTCACAAAGTCAAACTCACTGTTAAAGGTCAATTGAACTCTGTTCATAAGCACAAAGGACACAAGTACACCAATTATAAGTAGAATAAAAAATAAAAAACGATATATATATATAAAATCTCTAGATGGAAAACATATTATCGTATTTCTTAGATAACGTCTATCGAAATTAAAAAAAAATATGTAATTTTCCAAAATATTTTTATTGCTTCGTGCGTTGATTTAGAGACGAATAAATACTAATCTAAATATATAAGGTTTAAAAATATCGGTTTATAATTAAAAAGCGTTTAGATAATTCGTAAAATACAAAAGAAAAAGTGAGAAAGGATGAGAAATATATGAAACAATGAAACAAGAAGCTTTATAGAGGGAGTCTAACCAAAGGTGAGGCTCCAAAGAATCTTACCATAACCAAACAATACAATACGTGTATGTGTTTTTATTATCGTTATTCAAAATTTTGGTCCCATGGCACCAACTCAACTATTTTTGTCATTTTCCATCAAAACAGATTTAATGATTTATTCTTATTAAAAAGGACAATCCCCATGATTCCCCAATCAACGAAATTATTATAAATTTTAAATAATATATTGAAGATATAATACCGAATTTTTAACAGCTAGTTTACATGATGCATGCATGCGTTGAACCAAAGATGTTGTAACAATGAGGTCATAGATTGTTGGGCCAAAGCCCAATTTCGCCCAATCGAAATAATATTGGACCTAATTGAATGAAATAAAACATATTTGACGAAATCAGAAATAAATCAAACATTAAGGATCTAACCATAAATCCTCTAACCCGTAGGAATTGGCTTGTTAGTGGGTGTAGACCGGATATGAACACACACACACACACACACTCACACACGTTGTTTTCCGAGGTTTTGTCTTAATCAAGCGCTCGAAATCTCCTCCCAAATCGTACGTTGCCGGAGCTAATCCCACGGCTTTTCGATCGTTAAACATGGACGGCGACGATTTATCCGGCGAGGTAAGTCTCTGATTCCCGTTGATCGGCATTGTTCTTCGTGTAATCGGTTTGTTTCGATGAAATCTAGCCAAATTAGGTTAATTAGTTCGGCCTCATCTTCTACGTTATGAAAACCTATGCCCCTTTCGGAATTTCTGATTGCTCGTGGGTATGCGGAAGATCTGGGCAAAAACAGTTTGGCTGTTCTAATTGAACAGGACCATGAACTTTGAAGTTATGATCCGTACTTTCGTGATCGTTATGGTGATTTTCTTGAATCGTCGCATTGCTTTTATACTGATCTGAGAGAAAAAATTTTCTCCCGTGATTGTTTGGCAATTTGTAAAGCGATCATCTTAGTTGTGGTTTCACTTTCACCCCATTGTTGTGACAAAGCTATAATCACATCTCTTGGCGAATTTGATATGAAAAAACAATGCTTGATTCGATTTTCTAGCTAAACTTATTGTTCATGCCAAATGTGTGTAATAAATACGAAAAAAGACGCTCCAAAAACGATTTAACTCGAGGTTTCTAACATCGAATTCTAAGTTCTGAGACCTCTCTTCATAACAGCGGTTTTCGATATGCTTGGACGGCCCGCTCTTGTACCTGATTATCTGTTGTTCTTTTCATTGTCTCATGCTCTTTTTTTTCACAGTTCTTGACCACCATAGGGGCAAGTCTTCGTGCTTGAACTTCTTGTCCTAAACCATGGTATGATGATACATATACATTGTTGTGGTGGTGATTCTTCAGATAATTGCTGAAGCCAAAGGGTTAAACCCGGGTCTGATCGTGCTGCTCGTTGTTGGAGGTTTGCTATTGGCATTCCTCATTGGAAACTACATGCTCTACAGGTATGCCCAGAAGAACCTTCCGCCCAAGAAGAAGAAGCCCGTCTCCAAGAAGAAGCTGAAGCGCGAGAAGCTGAAGCAGGGAGTTCCCGTCCCGGGAGAGTAAGGATCGTTGTTTCCCTCACTAAGCTCATTCGAAGCTGGAAACCGATGCATCCGGTGTCTGATAAATTCACCCTTTTTCGGGTTTTTTCTTTTCGTTCCCTTTAGTTTTTTTTTCTTGTCATGAGAATTTAGAATGGCTCTGAATCTATTATGGTTCACATCGAGAATATTACGAAACAGGATGACCCTTTGCTTGGGAGTCAAAGACTTCAAATATTTTGTCTGTGTTTCTCACTCTCCTGATTGCAGCCGTAGAACCTTTCAATCTTAGCTCGGATCAGATCCTTGGAACCACTAAAATCTTCTTGTTTAGTTTTAGTTGACTATGTTGTTCCCGGATTCTCGGATCTTTGTTGAACTTGCCCATGTTATCTATAATAAGACCTGTCCATATATTCGCCCAAGCAAATAGAAAAATACAGAATAAAGTCAAACCTTATTTTGCAAAATATTTTGACTCGAGTCCACAAGAAACAGAGTGTACAAGGGATGAGACAACTCAAGTATCACAAATCGAGGCGACAACATAACGAAACAAATAAAGATATAGCGTTTCTTTTCATGAGAAAGAACACAGACCAAACCCACCCACCAGAGTTTTATTCAGACATCATATAACCCACAGGGTTCGAACATTAGGACACTTTCTTAAACAGATGTATGTATTACATAGACAAACAATGGACAAATTCTCTCAGTGACGGCCCATGGTTTGATCGGGAGGAGGGACCACGACCACAACGGGCTGAGCCTTGAAGCCAGGGTGAGGCAGCCTCCGTCGAAGCTCCCGACCTTCCTGGCAAAGGGCACACGTGTGGCACATCACGTGTGTCATGAAATCACATGTGGTTTCACAATGCTCCCTTTGCATCTCGTCCTCTATGCAGCTCCCACAGCAACCACACGACCTGTTCAGTGCCTCGAAGCTCCCCTGTTTCATCATTTACATGAAAGATACGATTGATTAGCTTGGTTAGAAACTTTGCAACATGTTCCAGCATGAAACATGAACAGTTTGGACAGGTTGCTCCTGGAGAAGAACATAAGAGAATCAAGATTCTGCAGATTGAGAAAGAGCCGAGTGAATCAGAGACAGACAAAGGGAATGAAACAGGGGATGGGTTGTTCTTTATAACAATTCTAAGATTGATTTCTACATTTGGGGACATGGCACTATTACTTCTTCTGTTTCTGCCAAATTTAAGAACCAAAATCTCAATAACCCACAAAAAAGATTCTCGATTGAATTTGCAGAGTGCACAAATTCGGAACCGATTGAGCAAATCCCCAAATACCCTTTGAGATCAGGATGCATACACAATTCTGTTTCTGCCCTTTTAAGAGCTGAAAACTCAATAAGCCCACAAAAAGAAGATACTCAATTGGATTTGCAGAGGTCACAAATTCCGAACTGATTGAGCAAATCCCCAAATACCCTTTGGATCAGGATGCATAAACAAACAGGAACCAATTCCCCGTTCTTCAGAAAAGCCGTTATTAAGAAATACAATGAAGCAGAGTTGATAATGGTGAGATTGAGGAAGCATATACCTCGAGGTTAAACTTCCTGCGAATTGCAGAACGGATAGGATAAGAGAACCATGGAGCAAGGCAATTCCAGCCAAAGAAAGAATTACCCATTAGGTACAATCCGAAATACGGTAAGCAATGAGTCGTGAAGGTCCCTGGAGCGGATCCGAGTCTCTCCACGTTACTTCCATATAGCACACATGGAGCCACGCTTCCAAGAAGACCTATTCACAGAATCCATGATTCATTCATTAGGGATTTATCAAAGGAAAGAACAAACCCTGCTCTGATTATATGAGATCATAGTTATGTCCTTCCTGATCATCAATCAACAGCTGAAACTTCTTGATCCATTACGAATTTACTATTCTACGAACCCTAATTCCATAAATCGAAATACCCATCAGGTATTGTTGGATCACGACATAATTCAGTCATTCAACCAGCTGCACAAAATCACACATAATCTCTCATATAAACGACCTGATTTTAAAATCCAATCACAGAAAAGGATCGAGAAAACTCACAAACTTCGAGATCGCTGCTGCAGAACTCATCATTGCGACCAAGACAAGAGAAGAGACCCGAATCCCACTGGTTCCTCTCGACGGGCTCGCCCATCACGCTTCCATGGCTCAGCGGTAGCCCATCCGCCGTCCAACTGTATCCCTCCGTCGCCGGAGCTACAGCCTTCGTTTGGCCATCGGAGCCCATCTTACCGTCGTTTCCCTCCAAAAGCGGACTCGATTCGTCACCGTCCTCGCTCCGGTGGCTGTCGTGTTTGTCTTCTGCCGCCATAATTTGCCCGAAAGATCTCGGTTTTCTCAACTCGCCGATCCGAGGAAGAGGAATGATTGAGGGGAGAGAGAGCGAGATGAGGGAGAGAGAGAGAAATGGCCGTTCACGTACAGGTGAAGGAATTGAAGAGCGAGTCGCCGTCGTCACCGACTGTTTATTTTAGATAATTCCACCTAAACTTTTTAATTTTTAAATTTCAAAAGCTGAATAAACCAATTTGGGCTTTTATTGGACTTTTAGGCCCATAAGGCCCATTAGATTAAAAAAAAAATCTAACAGGGGATTGCAGCCATAATAATGTTTTTTTTTTGTTAGAGGTTTGTTAATAATGTTTTTTTTTCTAAGCATGTTCAACATTATTTTTTAAAATTATTTCGTGACCTTTTTTTATGTACATATTATATAAGATTTTTGGCTCACGAAGGCATGGTCTAACGGTATGGATGATTTTTGCTTAATAAAATATATCAAATTTCAAGGATTTAAATGTCGGTGAGAGTGTTACGAAATATTAATAAATACAGTTTACATAATGATCTAATTTTATATATTTATAATAGATAATTAAAATTAGTATCTTCTAGAAAAATATTTTGCCTCTATATCGCAAACTGTAAACATTGAATTAATAATAAGTCCCAATAGTATAGGTATGTATTTTGTTAGGTGATTTTATATATGATTGTATCCTAATATTTAGTCGTTTTTAAACTAGAGATTCTTTATGTTATGTACGAGTATAACTTACAAGATTTATATGATTGTGTGTGTGTGGATTATATGTCATTATTTTTTGCCACCTTAAAGTAAACGAAAAAGATTATTATTATTGCATAAGATTTTAAACAAACTAAAAAAAAAGACATGAAATGCTGAAAAGTGAAGGCAGAGAATCCAAAGAGAAACAATAAATAAAATAAGTAAATGACTCAACGGTAACACCAAATCTAAGGCAGCCCATAAAGCTGGGAAGTATAAGGAAACTCTTGTCCTAAACTCAGATAGCCATTGCACATATACACACCTATGTGTGTGTATATATATATAGAATTTGAGAAGTGAGAAAAAAAGGAGCAAAATGGTTATTTAGTGCACCAAAATAAAAATCAAAAGGTAAAAAATTTGTTAGATCCAGCTAAGGGTGGGCGTTTCGGGAAACGTTTCGGGTTTGGGACGAAATAAATCGGTTCGGTTCTTTCGGTTTTACAAAAATAGGTATCAATCGGGTTTTTTATTGTATTTGGTTCGATTCGGTTTCGGTATCGGTTCGGTTTCAGATTTTATTAAAAATATGATAGATTTTCTTTAAAAATATTCGGTTTTTCGGGATTTTTAAAGTTTGGTTCGGTTTCGGAAAAATTCGATTCTCTAAAAATGGTACCGTTCGGAAAATAACAGAGGTTTCGGATCGAAAAAAATATTATTTTAACGATTCGGTTCGGTCCGGTTCCGAAGAACCGAATCGAAACGCCGAGCCTATATCCAGCATAAGACAAATTTTTTAAAAAAATGGAGCAAAAACAATGTTTATTTTTTTTTAATCTCTTGTAAGGAAAACGAAGTAACTTTTTTTTTTGGTTGTCAGTGTGCGACCACATGCTTAATTGCATTTTCATGGAGCCGCAAGATTCTCTCGGATAACTAAAACTTTCAAGCACTGAATTTCATTCAGCAATAGTATAATCCAAAAACATATATATATATATATGTATATACATATATAGATATATATGTTCTTTCTTTTTCTCGGCGCATTGTCTATTCCCGAGAAAATACACGACGAGAAACCAGAAAACAGAGGACGAACTTCAAAAAATCAGAGGAATAATTAAAAAAAATACATTTAAGGAAAACTATTAGTTACGTAAATCCCAACCTTGTGTTCTTCCAGAATCCCAACTCCGGCACGAGCCTCTCTCCCATTCTCGCCGGCTCCGATTTACAGCGCGTGAGACTCAAACGCTGCCGGGGAGATCCACAATGCTCTGTTTTTTCAGCTCCATTGTTCCCAGATTTTCTCTCCGATTCTCCAACCGAATCTTCAGATTTCTCTGGTTCTTCAACGCTTGTCGACGATTCTCCCGAATCCGACATTTTTTCCGGCGCCGCATTGCTATCTTCTGGTTGCTTTTGTCGTGTCTGAACTTGCTCTGTTTCTGATTGGCTCTGTTCTTGTTGGTCGCGGGAAACTGGAGATCCCCAGAATCTGCTTGCTAACGACGAAGATCTGTACGGCGCAGATCTGCATCTCGTCAATAACAAAGCGTTTCTCGGAGGAATCGAATCGAAGGATTTGGATGAATTTTCTTCTTCTTCTTCTTGTTCATCTGTTCGAGTTTCTGCATCGTTTAGCTGCACCGTCGAACGTCTGAAAATGGGTTCACTCCTCGTCGAGCTCGATCTTTTCTCTGATTTTCCCGAGAAACTGACACGAGAAAACGAAACCCATTTGCGCCAAACAGGGCTGAAGAAATTCGGTTTGAGTTTTCCGGCGGAAGGATGGCAGGAAAACGCGCTCTTGACCCACCAGCACCGCCGCCGTCGCCGCTGTCGGCTTTTCCCGGCGACCCGACCCGGTCTGGGCTTGGATTTCTTGGAGCGGGTCATTCGGACCTGACCCATACAAGTGACCTTAGGCGACGAAGGCTCTTGGGTCTCCGTCGCCGGAGTATTTTTCCGGCGAAAGAAGATGGGACTTGAACGAGAACGGCCCCTGCTTTTGCAGCCGGTGTTTGTTCGGAGGAACCGCATCAGTAGCGGCGGGTAATTCTCGACCCGACCCGGACTCGAAACGGGTCTCGAAGAAGAAAACCTCATCTTCTTCTGTTTTTTTTTCTTGGAAAAAAAAAATCTTGCTCTCTTTTTGTTCTCTGGTCTCTATATGCTTCAGATCGAAGATTGCACCTATTTTTGTTTATTTATATTCACACGGGTGGGTTTTGAGAATCAACGGTCAGGATCGTTCTGTCATGATGATATCGACGGTTCTGCTTGACTTGTTTTTCTTTTATCAAGATTTTTGTTCATTTTCAATCTCCTTTCTGTTTCCCTTTTTCAGGGCTTTTCACTTTTCGTTTGAAGCTCAAAAGCGAGAAATAAATATTTTATGTGAAAAAGAATATCAAATAATATCAAAGCTTATAAATATATGTTGTATTGTGGAAACATAATTTATTTCCGATATTTTGTTTTACCATTTTCCCAGTTGAATTTCACCTCAATGTACAAAACGCATTTATATAGCCATATACACACATATGTATATCTATGTATGTGTCCGTAACTTGTGAAAAAGAATATAAAATGAAATAACCATTGTTTATTTTGTCATTTTTAAAACATTGAAGACAGAATCTAAATGTCAGCCCAGCTGGAAAAAAAAGAACTGTCTGAATTGTAATATTTATCGTAAAAAAAAAAATACGCAGCACCATGGTTGGATTTTATTTAAAAGTGAATGATATATATATATATGTGATATTGTCAATACATTAATAGATTTTTGTTGGGAAAGTGGACAAGTGAAAATGGGTCACATGATGAATTTGACAAGGAAGTGATGAAGGGAAATGGGTAATGAGAGACTCTCAACAAATCCATCATCGCACCTTAATGCATTAATTGTCTCTTCATAAGGCCTACCATCCATTTTAATTTCAAATCTCTCTCATATCATATCTGTTTACATCAAACTTTATATTCTTTTTTCTTTTATAAAAACACATAAAAACATGATAATATCCATTGCTTTTCCATGATAGGAAATGATTAAGCTTATGGCCAAGTTAGTGTATATATATATATATGTTTATAGTGAATGTGAATGTATTGTATGGTAAATGTGGATGAGATTGAAGGAACGGGACAATCTTCTTCTGTCGACTTGAAAACAATTGAAGAAACTCGAAGCTTCTCCTTCGATCCGAAGCTTTCCCTGTCCTCTCTTCTTCTCCGCTGAAATTTGCGTCAGGTTCCGAATGAAGAGGAAGAGTTTATCTTTTCTCTCCATTGGAAATGCAAAGAAGTACAATCATTAATAATATGATCAAAGGAAGAATGCTCTTAGGGAATTCGTGCAAGGTTAATCACTAAGAACAAATATATGATATGAGAGTTTCGGGTTTCGGTTCGGGTTTTGTTAGGAAACAACAAAATTAGACAAGATGTTAATCGATTTTAATGTCGGTTTTGGATAAGTTTTGTTATATAAGTATCAAATGATAACCGAAACTTGATATTGTACATAAAGATGTATAATTTGGGTTTTGGACCGCTACTTGTCGGGTCGGTTCGAGAACGATGTTTTCGGTTATCAAATGAGAACCAAGTATTATCTAATTAGATTCGGTCAGTCTCGATTTCGGTTAAGACCGTTTATGTAACTATTTCCCTTTTTCCCAATCCGTAGAAGTGAGAAAGATGAAGTAATCAAGGTTTATAATAGGATTCTCTTTTTACCGTTTTCAAGTTTTTTTTTTCAGATTCGAATGTTCTGTTAAAATTATATATTATAAGGGTCACAATTTCATGATTTGTATAATGTCCTAATTGCATATGGTTTCTTCTGCTTAGAGTAATGTTGTTGGACTTGCAACCATTTATTTTACAATGGACTCAGTTATTAATTCGTTTGTTAAACTCTTAACAATAGGGATGATCATTTCGAATTTTGATTCGGTTATATTTGAATTCGGTTATTTCGATTATAGAAAACCATAGACATTTGGATTTATATCAACTTCGATTCGTATTCGAATTTTTATTTTTTAAAAACTCGTTCTTTTAAAGAAATTTTCAGTTTTTCTATTTTATATTCGACTCGATTCGGTTCACATTCACTTTTTTAAAATTAAAAAATTATGAGAAGTAATAACCATTCACTTTTTATGTCGGATTTATTTAGATTATGGTTATATCTTGTTCGGTTTGGTTTGGTCCGGTTCAACTATTCGGTTAATGACTAAAATGATCACCCCTAATTATTCTTTATTTTTCTTCCAACCTTAGAGTTAAAAACTTTTCCTTATATTTATGTTTCTAAAACCGACTTTCATTTCATTTTATTTTTTGTTTTTTGGATTCAGAAGCTGCAAATATTTCATGGGTTCTGTAAAATTTTATTTAAAAAAAGAGAAAAGTTTTTTAAAAACCATGGGTTTGGTGGCATGAAATGAAATAGATTACATGGCAAGTAACATAGCGTTTTCAAACATGCAATGTTTCAGTTAATGTGTTCCCTTCCCAACAACTGGTTGGTCGGAGAAGACAAAACCAACTCAAGCAATCTCAATACCCATTTTTTTTTCAATTAAAAAAAAAAAACTCTACACTCTTGTTCGCTAGTTCCAATCACTCACCAAATCTTCAAAAAACAAAACCCATAAATATTACATATAAAATATATAATCAAGATTCTTATATATCATATTTCTCCAGCATTTGTTCCTCAATTGTAGCGATTGATTCTTCTTCACAACAAAGATCCATTCTTGTTCCAAAGGTTTCGGATCTCTTATCGGATGGGATCTGTCGAGAGATCGAAGAAGAAACTTCAAGTATGGAAGAAGGCTGTCGTTCATTTCTCTCTCTGCTTCATTATGGGGTTTTTCACTGGCTTTGCTCCCGCAGGTAAGGCCTCGTTTTTCCCTAGTTCCAACATCGACCCCACTACTACTATTAAATCTCAGTTTTCACCCCAACCTATTGAAAACTTGCACCAAACACCCCCAACCCTTGTCAATAGAACCCTAGTAGTATCCCCAGACCGAGCCTCGGCTCTCGCAAAGTCGGAAGAAGATATTGGAGTGGAGACGAGAAAGTTGTCCGGGACAGATGATGAAAACCGGGTTAGCTTGACGCCGAAAGGTTTGATCATCATTGTAACTCCTGTAATTACAAAAGATCGGTATAAAGATGTGCTCATGAGGAGAATGGCCGATACTCTGAGGCTAGTGGCTCCTCCGTTGCTATGGATAATCATAGAGAAACATTCGGATTCGGGCGAAACATCGCGTATGCTGAGAAATACAGGCATTATGTATAGACGTTTGGTCTTCAAAGAAAACTTTACGAGTATAGAAGCAGAGTTGGATCACGAGAGAAACATTGCATTAAGACACATTGAGCATCATCGCCTCGGCGGAATCGTGCATTTTGCGGGATTAAACAACATCTACGATCTTGACTTTTTCGACGAAATCAGAGATATCGAGTAAGTAAAACTCTACAATTTTCCTCCCATTTAACCCGAGTCGCTACGCACAACGAGAGCTCATAGGTTCAATCGTTCTTCGGATCTTTTTAATGTGTAGGGTGTTCGGGACGTGGCCAATCGCGTTGCTATCGGCGAACAGGAAACGAGTAATAATAGAGGGGCCGGTTTGCGAATTTTCAAAAGTGATAGGGTGGCATTTGAGAAAACTCAATAACGAAACGGAGCCAAGGCCTCCAATCCACATCTCAAGCTTCGCATTCAACAGCTCCATTCTTTGGGACCCCGAGAGATGGGGCCGTCCCTCTTCAGTCCAAGGCACCAAGCAGGTTTTTTTTTAAAAATCTCATATAATCTTTTTTTCTTAATAATAGCATTGCTGCAGTAAGAATTATATTATATGTTATATAAAATGTTTAAATAATTTTATTGGCAGGACTCGATCAAGTACGTGAAGCAGGTGGTCATGGAGGATGATCCAAAACTGAAGGGACTTCCAACACAAGACTGCTCCAAAGTTATGCTTTGGCGTCTCAATTTTCCCACCACTGCACACATTTGATCCATACATACACACACACACATATATATATATATATATATATATCTCCCACATGCTTTTTTCCAAATTCAGAGAGAATAATTTCGCCAAGGAAATTAGACAGAGAAAGGATCTCGAGTTTTTTGTACCTAAAGTCATAGAGGAAGTATGTAGCCGACATGATATGTTTCTAAACCAAATGGCAAATACAAAAGCTCTCAGACAAGATGTCGGATGTGATCTAAGTCATGCCCCTAATCATATTCGTTTTAAGAGATGAAAAGGGCATACAAGTAATTAGGTCGGGCTAACAGGCAATATATATAGCACAAGTCGTACTTCATGCATGGAATATCAACATCATCCTACTTGATTCATACCGAGAATGAAGCTCTTCCAAGTGTTGTGCGCTTGCCGAAAGCTTTCAGCTCTCTCTGTTTCGGGATCGAAGCTGACCCGAAATTTGTTTTGTCGACCTGCACAAATGGAGCAAAAGGGACAAAAGCAAATAGTTGCTAACTCAGCACATATAGGCTTTGTCTCGAAGGAGACAATCAAAGAAGGTAAGCTTTTATCTCATTTGGAAGATACCTCCATTCTTGCAGACCTTGAAGAGACACTGAGCTTAGCTATTTGCTTCCGGGATGTTCTCCAATGGAGTCAGGCTCGGGTTTTCTGCTACTTCTACTACCCTCTCGGAAATGGTAAGCATCCCGTCTTCGCCATGAGCAGAACTGTTGACTAAGAGAGGAGTCCTTTTGAGAGATGTATCCTCTGACTCATCTCCTGCAAACTCTTTTTCCATCTCTGATGGCATATCTGAGACCATGTCTTTGGTTTCTTTGATTGATTTGTCACTCTGCTCGCACACAGCTTTATCTGGCGTTTCTCCCTCTTTAGGCAACTCAATACATGAGATCATATTCTCACCACCAGAAGCAGAATTCTGATCAATAATGGACATGGGTTCTCCATTAGCAGGACATACTTTCTTTGTACCTTTTGCCAAACCAGTGCCCTGCTTTCCACTGCTTCCTCTTTCGCTTACCGATGGTAGAGAGCTGTTATTTCCTGCAGTCTTCTTCTCTTCATTATCACCTTCACCCTTTAATTGTTCTTCTGCAATGATTTTCGAATACTTTTTGTTCTGTGCCTTTGGTGATGAGACAGAGATGACTCTGGGACTCCTGGTAAAACTACTGACCTTTGTTTTAGAATTTGACGACTCTTGTAAAGGGTGTCTTTCAGGCTGAAGCTTTTCAGACTTTGTTTTCGTTAAGGATCCATTTGGGCTATTAACTCCATGCTTGGACAAACTACTTAAAGCACATGAACGATCTTGCATGTTTCCCGTGGGAGTTTGGGCAGCACTTCTCACCTATTTAACAGAACGTTCAAATGCATTAGTATGACAGAGAGTGAAATGAATTCGGGATTTTCCCAAGGGAAAGTATGTTTCAAGTACGAGAAGTATGATTTCTATATGTGCAAAGGATTTCATGAATGTTGAAACTTACTCTATCAAAGAAGCCAATTTTTGGTGATGGGACACGGAGGCCCGTCGGTTTCATTGAAGCTGGATGAACGACACCACCATTAACAGCTGAAACTCGTTTTGTACCATCATGGACGAGTTCACCAACCATAGAGCCAGGTCGGACAAAAGTTTCATTGTTAGAATTGACAAGAGGCTTCGAAGTCTGTGGTCTATCATTGTTTGCAGAGCCCTTTGCACCGGAGACTGTTTTCTGGCTGTCTTTAGCCGTTTTATTTGGAGTAGAAGCTCGTGATGATTCTGATGACCGGTCACTGATAGAGCTAGCAGGTGATACGTTAGAGGAAAGCTTGGATTTGGATGTTCCCTTGGTTGAGAGGGATGGAATTCTAGGCTGACTCGTATTTCTAGGCGCAACTCTAGGCAAGGTCCTATTTGTGAAAGAAGGAGAGGCTAATCTGGAACTGGAATCTTTCTTCTTCTGTATCAAATTTGTGGAAGATTTGTAAGAAATGCTAGATGAAGCACTAGCGCAGCTCTCTAGAGAAGAGCAAGAAGATGTCAGTTCATTCTTTGAGGCAACTGAAGAGCGCAAAGAAGATTTAGAAGGCACCACAGGTCTTGGCAAGACGGGTTTAGCACTTCCAGAGATGGATATTCTAGAACCTAAGGGCTGTTTACCTGTAAAATGAAAGTTCACAGGAAGATACAAATGTAAAGAAGCAGACAATTTCAAAGTCCCAGTAAAAAAAATTAGAGAAGATAAAAGGTTCTGACTAACCCCCACCCCCAGATAACTTGGAATCCTTTTCTTGTTTGGTTTTGCTAACATCTAAGGATGCTCTCTTCGTTGATGTTGTTGGCATAGGTCTGACTCGGCTGATTACCTTGGGCGGCTTGGAGGTGGTTGTACTCGATCCTCTAGAAGCAACAGGCTGTAAAAAGCCGATCACTAATAAGATTCCACTGTAGGTTTGCATTCATTATGTGGTTCAGTATGGAGTGAGACATAATAACTTATATAATGCCTCTTGAATGCTTAAATTTAATAAAAGCAAAGTTCATAAGTCCAGCCAACATATCCCACAACTGGAAAACCAAGAAGAAACCCATCACTTACCTGCAGTGCAGTCGGATGCTATAATAGGATAAGACAGACAAAAAGGAAAAGAAAAAAAAATCTTGTAGCCATTTGAGCTCTTGAGAAATTGGTCAAAGAAGGTATACCTGCTTTGTTGCCTTCCCTAAACCCTGTACTCTAAAACTTGGCTTCTTAGGACTTGCTTTGGGTTTCATCTAAAAAACAAAAAAATATAGGGTTAGCAAGGAAGGACTGTAAAGCATGTAAGGCAATCCACAGTGAGTGGTTTGTGGACTCACCTTTTCCTGAGAGATAGGGTCCTCCACCATGCTGGACACTGGAGATTTAAGATGACGAATGCAAAGCATGGTCAATAGAGGAACAACATGAACTAAATAACTTATCGCGGATTAAGCACGTTTGCTGCAATGTTTTAAAAAGCAATGCTTGCTGCGACTGCAAATGGGCAAACATATACAGCTTGAAACAACATTTGATATAGGACAATAATAAACTAAAACACAGCAGCTCAGCATTCTTTACAAATTATGACGGTCTACTTGACGTCTCAAGCTATATTACACTTGATGCTAGCTTGACCAAGTTGACATAGGGAGAGAAACTGTGTGGGAAAAACTTCAGCATTTAACACCATTATATTAGATTCGATATCTACTTAACTCATAGAAAATAACATTCATAGCCAGACCCAAACAAGAGAATTTATATATCATGTAAATCGGTAAAGCTAGTACCTCTCTCTCTATCTCTCTGCACAAGATAAAGTACACTTACTTGGGCTGGTTGCTGCATCTGTTGGTACCAATTCCTTACTTTTGTCCGGTGTTGCAGCATCAGATGCTTTAGCAGATCTTTGGATTGATGCTCTTATATCTTCGAAGAAACCAAACTCCTGACAGTTCTCCACTGTGCAATCACTTTGAAACGTAGATATGGATTCTGTAGACATTTGCAGATCCTCTTGAATGGTTGATAAGCTTTGATTTTCACCCTTATGGTTGCTTTCTATCATGCTGGACAGTTCCTCAGGCTCCAGGACACCTGATTTGACAATGCATACCAGGAAAGTGACTAAAAATCTGAATCTGAATTTATACTTCCTACAGAGAAGAGTGAGAAACTTACCTGCACTTGTGAAAAAGGCTTTGTCCCAGGCAAGACTTTTGCGCAAGTTATACTTTCCACTTTTCGTCAATGTATCGGGTTCAGGTGATTCATGAGGTTGAAGCACTTGTTCCTTCTCTTCTAAGGTAGACACCGGTATCTCTTCATCATAATCATGAGAACCCCCCAGAAAGCCAAGAACTTTGTCATCCTTATCATTCTCTGAACATGCCACCACAAAAGGGTACCAATTATGAGCACGAGCAGAAGCACAAAGCAAAAGTTTTACCAATTCAATGTCAGATCCCAATAAACGGTGACTTTTCTCAAACTCCATTGCGGAAGTTCAACCAAGGTTCTCATAGAGTTAATTCAGTTCCACAAACCATCATCAACACCGTTGAGAAATCACTACGAACAACACAAGAAATCTATAATCCCCAAAATTGAAACTTCTCCAAGCATGAACCAAGAAACAAAACAATCAAGTTCCCAAGAAATATTTCCAGTTAATCGATTATCTCAACGAACAACAAAAACACCGTTTCTCAAAGTTCCAAATTACCATAAGCTTCAACACCCCAGCAGTGGGATTCGGAAATTAGCAAAACCCTTGAACCCATCTAAGCGAAGACAACATCCAAATCGGATCCAGAATTAGGTGAATCAAAGAGAAAATTACCGGAGAAATCGTTGATACTGGGATCGAGGAAAGACGAAAAGAGGAGACTATCGTCTTCGGAGGAGACGTCGATGAGACTGAGCCCATGGATCTCGAACTCACTTCTCCTGCCATCACTGTCCTCCATGAACAGAGATTAACGAAGATCGATGGCGAAATTCGCAGTGCCGGAAATGTTGATGCTGTAGATTCCACCGTTTGGCGAAGAAGAAGAAGAAGAAGAAGAAAGGGTTTAGAGTTCTTAATTTGAATTGAAGAGAACCGGCAGATTCTTATTTTATTTTATTTATATTTTCTCTCACGAAAAAAAAAAAAACAATTGAAGAGTGCTGGAGAGATCGAGGTTTTTTTGGTAGATCCTATTGGGTGGAGGTGGGTCCCACACGAACAAGATCCGTCGATTTCTGACCGTTGGATTATAACCCATCCAGTTTTCCTGAAGGAAACAAACGTCTAAATGAAAAGATATGCCCAAAAAAACTATTTTTGTGTGATTTAGAATCGATTGTGTTTTGGTTTAATTTTTTTCCCATTTTTGAAATACTACAGTTATTTGGTATTTGTTTAGGATTTGATTTTAAAATTTTAAATCAATTTTTTTATTTTTTTATTTAATTCGAGTTTAAATTTTTCAAGTTTATATCTGTTCATTTTTATATCAAATTTACTTAACCAAAATAACCATGTAACCAAAATTACACACTGATAAAAGATAAGTACATTCTGTTAAACTGTATTTAGGATTTAGTTAATTAAGTTTATGTTTTAAACTATTTATGTCGTCTATAGTTAATAGTTATATTTATAGCTTAAAATTCAATATTTTTTTGTTTGCAAACGTAGATTTTATTTATCTAATTCTAAGATTAGGATTTTTCTTTTATTTTTTATGTTAAAATTTATTATGTTTTTATTTTAACTCGATTTTATATCGAATTCGAATTAGTTTAGGTTTAAAAAAGATCCTATATAATTTTCATTTCATTAAATTTTTCATTTCAATCATTTCTAAAAAAAAATCAATCATTTCTAAAAAAATTACACGTTGATAAAACGGAGGATAATAAACTAAGAAAATCAAAAAAGATTTTTGTGATAGAATGAATATTTGATCATCAATATATATATATATATATATATATGCAACTTCCCTCAAAATAAATACTACTTAGAAAGAGCAGACAAAACAACCGAAATACAAATACAAAGCCCATTTCCTGATTTCCAGACAGGTTTTACTAGGGGCAATTGCAAAAATACCCTTAAATGATACATGGGACTTCAATGGATACCCTTCATAAAAAAAAGAAAAGAGACAACATCAAATATAACCTTATAAATGTAGTTTTCCTATAATACCCTTTATTAATTTATATAATATAATAAAATAAAAATATTTTTCTCTCCTCTCTCCACCTCTCTCTCTCCCACTCTCTCTCTCCTTTCTTCCGTTTTTTCGCGCCTGTATCACGCTCTCTCTCTCTCTCTCCGAGCTCCTCCTCTACAGTGTGAAATTCTCACCAAATTTGTTGAGAAAAACAAGCGAAATCTCCAATAATCTCATCCAATAAAAAGAAAAACTCTAAATGCCCAAAGTATATAACGGAATTTAAAGAAGAAAACTTACCTATACACGAGATCTATGTTTATTGGATGAGATTATTGGAGATTTCGCTTGTTTTTCTCAACAAATTTGGTGAGAATTTCACACTGTAGAGGAGGAGCTCGGAGAGAGAGAGAGAGAGCGTGATACCCGTCAAACTCGTCACACCGTCAGTACCCGTCAAACTCGTCACACCTTATCGATTTTCGCGAATTTGCCTACTGCAAACTGTAAACTTATCAATTATCATCCCATTCATTAAGTATCTTATGCTGAATCTAAATCTAGCTCTCAAATTTTAATACCTTTTTGTTTCTCACAATGCATGTTCTCCCAGAGAAACCCTAAAGTTCTAATAGTGTTCTCCTAACACATTGGCTTAGGGTAGGAAATAGTTTTTTTTTCGCATGAGTTACGGTTAACAAAAACTCGTTAAATATGTTATAATGACCCCTATACACCACACTGAACCATCAAAACTTAATTTACACCAACGATTTGTTTTCACAAACCGTCAACCCGTCAAACTCGTCACACCGTCAGTACCCGTCAAACTCGTCACACCTTATCGATTTTCGCGAATTTGCCTACTGCAAACCGTAAACTTATCAATTATCATCCCATTCATCAAGTATCTTATGCTGAATCTAAATCTAGCTCTCAAATTTTAAGACCTTTTTGTTTCTCACAATGCATGTTCTCCCAAAGAAACCCTAAAGTTCTAATAGTGTTCTCCTAACACATTGGCTTAGGGTAGGAAATAGTTTTTTCCCGCATGAGTTACGGTTAACAAAAACTCGTTAAATATGTTATAATGACCCCTATACACCACACTGAACCATCAAAACTTAATTTACACCAACAATTTGTTTTCACAAACCGTCAACCCGTCAAACTCGTCACACCGTCAGTACCCGTCAAACTCGTCACACCTTATCGATTTTCGCGAATTTGCCTACTGCAAACCGTAAACTTATCAATTATCATCCCATTCATCAAGTATCTTATGCTGAATCTAAATCTAGCTCTCAAAGTTTGCAGTAGGCAAATTCGCGAAAATCGATAAGGTGTGACGAGTTTGGCGGGTACTGACGGTGTGACGAGTTTGACGGGTTGACGGTTTGTGAAAATAAATCGTTGGTGTAAATTAAGTTTTGATGGTTCAGTGTGGTGTATAGGGGTCATTATAACATATTTAACGAGTTTTTGTTAACCGTAACTCATGCGGTAAAAAACTATTTCCTACCCTAAGCCAATGTGTTAGGAGAACACTATTAGAACTTTAGGGTTTCTTTGGGAGAACATGCATTGTGAGAAACAAAAAGGTCTTAAAATTTGAGAGCTAGATTTAGATTCAGCATAAGATACTTGATGAATGGGATGATAATTGATAAGTTTACAGTTTGCAGTAGGAAAATTCGCGAAAATCGATAAGGTGTGACGAGTTTGACGGGTACTGACGGTGTGACGAGTTTGACGGGTTGACGGTTTGTGAAAATAAATCGTTGGTGTAAATTAAGTTTTGATGGTTCAGTGTGGTGTATAGGGGTCATTATAACATATTTAACGAGTTTTTGTTAACCGTAACTCATGCGGGAAAAAACTATTTCCTACCCTAAGCCAATGTGTTAGGAGAACACTATTAGAACTTTAGGGTTTCTTTGGGAGAACATGCATTGTGAGAAACAAAAAGGTCTTAAAATTTGAGAGCTAGATTTAGATTCAGCATAAGATACTTGATGAATGGGATGATAATTGATAAGTTTACAGTTTGTAGTAGGAAAATTCGCGAAAATCGATAAGGTGTGACGAGTTTGACGGGTACTGACGGTGTGACGAGTTTGACGGGTTGACGGTTTGTGAAAACAAATCGTTGGTGTAAATTAAGTTTTGATGGTTCAGTGTGGTGTATAGGGGTCATTATAACATATTTAACGAGTTTTTGTTAACCGTAACTCATGCGGGAAAAAACTATTTCCTACCAAGAAAACAAAAGATATTAAATTTAGAGACCTAGGATTAGTTTCAATCCACGATACTTATTCATCGGGGTGATAATCAATATATTTACAATTTACAATTGTTAAATTTGCGAAATTCGATAAGGTGCGACGGTTTGACTAGTGTGACGGTGCGACGAGTTTGACAGTGCGACGAGTCTGACGGTGAGATTATGTGGTTCTTCTGTTAAGACCTTTTTTAGAGATTGAATATGTATTCACAATGAAGATGGAAATATGACGAAAGTGTGACTTTTTGTTGAATTATGTTCATTCTTCATCTATTAATGCATTTTTTATAACACCAAATCTTATGGAATCGAACCAAACTTCTTTAAAAAAATTTCGAAAATCGAAACTTTTTTAAGACACTCTGATTTTTTTAACAAAAAACGAAACGGAACCGTAACAAAACTAGAACCCAACTGAATCGAATAATATACAGTACTAATATCGTACCAAAACCAGAACCCACCCTTAATGCATACTATACATATTGATATATATATATATATATAAATACTTATTCGTAAATCATATTGGAAAATAATATAATCTATCCTAACCTAATGTGCTACAAAAATTGTACTAAAACTTTGGGATTTTTTTTGGGAGAACATGCATTGTGAGAAACAAAAATGTGTTAAAAACTGAGAGCTAGATTTAGATTCATCGTAAGATACTTGATGACTGAGATGATAATTGATAAGTTTATAGTTTGCAATAGCCAAATTTGTGAAAACCGATAACGTGCGACGAGTTTGACGGGTACTAACGGTGTGTTGAGTTTGACTGGTGTGACGGTTTGTGAAAATAAATCGTTGGTCTAAATTAAGTTCTGATGCTTCTGTGTGGTGTATAGGGGTCATTATAACATATTTAACGAGTTTTTGTTATCTGTAATTCATGCGGGAAAAAACTATTTCCTACCCTAAGCCAATGTGTTAGAAGACAAGTTTGACGAGGATAATGGATTCATGAAGAAGAATCTTGATGTTCCTCTGGAGGCACCGTTACTTCTTGACGTTCCTCATGGATTCCCTTTCTTCCCTTTCGACCTTTGGTTTATCTCTTTGTTCGTTGCTTTTTGGAAGGTGGATCTGTCGATCCAAAGGCAATGTATGAACTTTTAACATCCTTTTTTCTTTTTTCGCATCGTTCGTTTACTTTGTTGAACCGACTCCTTAGGAGTAGCAGGAACCTCCTCATGCATTGAAAAAGCCACATTCTCTTCTAAAAAACGAGGTCTCAACTCGA